>NW_026115282.1:0-22468 GCF_001640805.2 Lates calcarifer
GTCCTACTACTTCATCTAAGAGAGTGCAGATTTTGGGAACTAGAAACATTTTCACTCAGTATTTAACATACAGCACATATACAGTATAGCCTACAGCTTACAGTCCTGTGGTCATTCATCTGGACTATACAAGTAAGTAACAACAATCCTCTATATGTCAATAAATAAACTGAGTTGTTGTTTTTTTTTTTTTTTTTTAATATTTACCTTAAATTTTCAAAGCAACAACAAAGTAGATCAAGCCCAAGATAAACAGAAGATAAATTAGGCTATTCCTTACTTACATACATATCAATGAACAATTAAAAAAAATTGTGTTATTTATAAAGCAGTAGCATACTTCTAACTAGAGGCCTATAAAATACACACTAAACTTAATAAATTTATCATAAGTCATCCTAAAGTAATGTTAAGTGGCAAATTCTAAGAAACGGTTATTCTTCCATCCTGTGTCTGAGAAAGGGTTACAGGACAGTCTTTCTCAAAAAACAACACACCCATATCCTGTGGTGTTTGCTATAGCTTAAGCAAGAGGGGTGTAGTGTGTGTGTGGCTCATTGTTGTGGCGTTATGCTCATCATTTTGTCAGAAGATTGACAGGTGAAAAAAACTACTCACTGGAACTCAAATGTGGGAAATCAGTAATATTTATTATGTGCAAATCCACAATGACATTTTGAAAACATCAATGTTACAGAAGAAGAATTAGATTTCAAAAGGGATGACAGTAAGAACTACATCTAAATCAGACATTTTCTCCCTTTTATCAAACTTAATAACAAACTTTGGACCGTTAACTTTTGATTCTTTCACATCTCTTAAAAAGTGATTGCTACGCAGATCTGTTGTTATTTTTACAATGTGTAAGTGTGTAGTGCGATCTTTAACTGGTTAATGTACTCAGCAAAATATTAGCTAACATTTATGACCACACACTGATGCAAATTTGTGAACACATTCAGATATCCTGACTCACAAACCTGTACACGCACTGATGCTGCTGCACAGTCTCTGAAAAAACCAGCGGGTAGATAAATGATAATGCAGAGCTCAGCACCGTTGGCGACTACGTGAGGTGCATACATACACACCGAGCACACAAGGAAAGAAAGGAGCTTCATTCATAGCTGCTTCTATTAGGTGGTTGAATTTATCACCTCCTCCTATTCTATGTTCCATCCTTTTTTTAAAAAAAATTAAACTTCTCCACGGGTGGAAAACAACTAATTACAAGTGCAGCTGATTAGTTATTTAAGCCACTTTTTCATGAACTACTACTTAAATAATATAGTTAAATCAGTTCACCACATCACTGAAGCAGATTTTGAGGTAAACTAACATTTACTAGTATAGCAGCACTTGATATTAGGTGTAGAAGTTTTAACTAATTGCTGTAGCTGATAACAAATAATAGTATGTGCTATTTATCGAACCAGTGTCAGTCTTTCTGGATTTACATTGTGATAAACGTGATTCTTTGTTAATAATCACGTATGCAGTTCAGATTATCAAAGAGGCATGTGTTATTGTCTGCATCTGTTAATGTTACTAAGCTGTTAATCACTGGGTTTGGAAATGGTCAGATGTCCATCAGAGGGGTCCTTGTTATGAGTTAATGGAAAAGGGACAGTGAGTTTTTTCTGCAGGAGGATAAACAGCTGCCAATTTGACAGTTCCTTACTAATTTCTTATTACTATTGTGTGGAAGCGTGGCTCCTTCGCAGGAGAGAAAAGAGAGAGAGAGAGTGAGAGAGGAGAAAAGGCAAACAATGATGAGGTTGTGTGGTGATTCTGCAGCATTGAATGACTCATTGCTGTAAAAAAACAAACAGCAAAGAGAGAGTTAAAATGGATGGAGAATAGCTAATGACACAGGAATGAGGAAGGTTCTGTTGTGTTCTGTTTTTGTCTTTTGCTGTAGAAATGTGTGTGCATGTGTTCAATTCAAACTGTGTGAAATCCATGTGAATCATCTTTGAATAGAGAAATATCGCCCCCTCCTGGTTATGCCCACACAATGAAAAGCAAACAGGCAGATTGACTTCATTTCCTCACTGTTTGGGGTCCCGCACACTCCACTTAAACAGCAATAACAATATTAATGACTTGAACATCTTAACATATAGACCCTATAAAATTCAAGTAGAAATGTTCTAAGTGGCAACATTTCTCTTTGCTATAAACTGGGTTTACACAATTGGCAAGAGGAACAAAATATATAATGAACTTAAAGCATTATTATTATGTCATGTTTCATGTGTTATGACAGCTATGCATGAACAGATATACTTCTAGCATCAGCAAAATTAGTATATATTGATATAACTATATATTGCTATTATGTCTTGATAGGAAAAACCATATGATTCAAAGAAGGTGTACTTTCTTTGTCGCATGTCTGTATATTACCATGAGCCAAGTTGTAAGTTTGTGTAAGTACATGTATGCATGTTGCATGTGTGTGGCTTTATCAGTAACAATTGTAATATACTTCAGATCTAGTGTTTCTCCTGCTGAGTTGCCATTAATTTCTGTAGAGCCCACCTGTGATTCCAATTTTTTTTTTTTTTTTTTGGGTGAAAATGCTGAATGACTTCGTTAGGCCTAATGCAACGTGAAGTGAACAAAGCATGGAAAGACCACAGAGTTTTTGTGTTGATGACTGTGTGTGCGAAAGAGGGAGAGAGAGTGAGCGCGTTACTTAAACCTTGACTCTTGGTCAGGTCTCAGTTTCTTCTCTTGACCTTTTGTTACCTCCTGACTGAACTCTGTTGTATTGATAGAGGTTGACAGAAGATTTCAAAGACTTAGTTTTGCAATCTTAAAGTCAATGTATATGTAAATGTAAGCTGAAGGTGTGTCACCATGTGACCAGTTATAAATTGCAGTGGCACTGAGGCCTTAAAATATATTGCAAAGATCTTAAAGGTCTTAAAAGAAATTTAATTTAACTTCAGGATTCCTGCATTTCCCATAAGATAATATGGAGAAGTTAATGTGATACCTCTCCGTTTACCTTGTCCAGAAGCATTTGTACATACAAGTTCTGCAAGGCATAGACCTGAGGCACAAGTGGACAGTAGACCGAGATCACTGATAAGGGACCTCACAAGATTGTGAGTGCTTTGTTGATTTATTTTCATATATACATTTCATATTTGCTTATGTTTAAGTACCATACACGTGTTCTTTGTGGTATAATCAAAGTGAATTAAGCCCTTCATTAAAAAACAACACAAAGCAAAAACATACAAAAATGATCAAATGATCTGTTGCCCTTTATTCAGCAAACACAGCACATCACAACATCAGTGATACACTGTGACTTGTATTCATAATTCCTCCCAAATCTTCCATGTCTTCAATGTTGTAATTACAGATTTTTTAAAAGACACATTTATTGGACTTTTTCAGAATTAACACAACAATTACACTTATAAAGTTTTACACACAAAAAAACAAGGCAATTCTTCTGTAACTGCTATGCTGAATAATTGATACATTACAACAGTCTCATTTTTAAAGTACTCAGGAAACATCTTGATTGGTGACTTTCAAAGTAATTCATAATTCCATGGCTAAGCAGTTAGAAAGACTTTTAAACCAATGTCCAACTGTAGGTGTCTAAGAGACCTTCCAAGCATTTACAATACGGTGTTCAGCTTTAAGTTATCTCTTTATTGTTGCCTGACAGTCTTAACTAAGGTGGAATAACATTGGAGCAGCCAATATAATCAAACAAACACATCATTTCTCATTGACATAAACACAACAACAGTTGCAATGCATAGAGAAGAAAGCACACAGATGGAGGAGACGCAGAGGATTAGTGTGGACACTTTCCTCTCAGTTGTGGAACAGTGTGAATCTTTGAAGGCAGGTAAACCTGACCATGCCACAAAAAAATGCTGGCACAAATTCTTTTAGAAATTGTGACTATGGTAGAAAATACGTTCAAGGCAGCTCTTCAGAGCTCAGCTGTGTCTGAGGAACGTGTGCTGTTCAGTGTGGGCAACTCTTCTGCAGACTTTTGCACAGGAAGTTGAGGAAGAGGCCCGTACTGCCAGCTCAGAACGGCTAACTGAGCTGATTGTTAAAGAGGTGCAGAAAGTGTCAACTCGGCCCTCTCTACTACAGTGAACAGTGTTGAGCCTGTAGATACTCATACCCATGTCATTACCCACGCAGGTTCAATTATATGGTCCCACATGACACACTCGAGGGTGACGATCTTGATGTCACCCCAGAAATGCTGAAAGACGTCGACAAGGTCATTTCAACAACTGTGTGAAAACTGGTGCTGGTGCAGAGATTGCACTGATTGAAATTAATTTGGAATTTCCCAGTCACTGAAAAATTCATTGCCTTTTCTTTCAAGCTACGCCTGACGACATCACCGAAAAAATTCTGAAACAAACACATCATTACACCACATCGTTAAACACAACACCAATCACCATGAATAGAAAAGAAGCACACAGATGGAGGAGACACTGAGAATTAGTGTGGACACTTTCAGGAAATCTGCAGATTCTTCTCCAGTGTGGGGCAAAGCCTTATGCCAATTATGATCAAACCAGGAACACATACTTTAGCAGTCAAGTGACAATTACACGTCTTCAAATACACTTGGTCATTGGAGCACAGCACAACACAAGTATGCTGAATTTAAAAACCAAAACCAAAAAACAGTCACCTTATTGACTCCAAACTTGAGAGTGAAAATGTTACTGGGTAACAGATGATAAGGTAGAGGCAACAGCACTGTTAGGCCATAGTTGTTCTCAAAGTGCACCAGCTAGACAATTTTAAAAGTTCAGTTGCTGCTGAAAAGCTAGCCCCAGTCCCTCTGGTCTTGTGTTTGCCTACCGGCAGGCTGGCCAGGTCGCTGTTGTGGCCCCTGATGTAACTTAGCTGCCTCTAGAGTGAGTCTCTCATCTCATAGATGGACTCCAGATCCACTGTCTTGCTCTGCAGCTGGTGACAGTAGTTGTGTCACCACAGGTGGCATCCTTGTTCTGCTCTGCAGCCTCTTCTACAATCACCATTACACGTCTATAATCATGAAATCCATTACATTTTATTAAGATGGTTAAGATGGTTTTGTTTCTAAAGAATAAACTGTTTAGCAACATATCTGTGAAATAGTTATTATCAGTATTTCTTATTTACACCATGTTTTTTGGGTGGTATGCCATTCCATGAATGTGTATAACTGCTTACCAAATCAGAGGTGTACTTGTGAATGCAACACTTTTTCTAGTCATCCCTGTGTCAGCCATTGGAACCTGTCAACAACACAAATTAAATACCAATATAAGAGTTTGAGATTTTTACCAAAAAATAAAATGATAACATTATAACAACATTTTATTTTAGGATAATGTTGAAAAAGTTTCATTTAATTAAACACCCACCATGAGTTACATTTATTTAGTTTCTCAGGTTACCAATTCAGATTATTCATGTGAACATCTTGACACAAACCTATGTTGATACGTATCCTTGGACACTTACGGCGTATATCTGCGCAACACGTAGACTTGATTGTTTGATTTCAAACATAAGATGACAAAAAAAGCAGACGTCTCATATTTATTCAGCTTTTACACATAAGTGTAGCTGTAAAAGCGGACAATGACAGATATATTATCAGCTGTAGGGAGGAAGTTGCTGAAAAAAAGGGGAATTGGCTGCTGGGCGCCACCAGTGCCTAGCAACGGTTGCTAAGCAACAGTCGCTTTGGGGGCAAAGCCTTTCATGTGTGACGTCATGTCGTGACGTTGCATTTTTTGTTAGTAAGTAGGAGTTAGAGAAGGTTTCTCCAGAAAAACCCGGACGATAGAGGAAAGAATTTACAAAACTCCCACATCGAAGCAAGATACTCAGACACATCGACATAAACACACCGTGAATAGTAGACAAAGCGGAAAGATGGAGAACACACCGAGAATTAGTGTAGACACTTTCCTCCCGGTTGTGGAAACTTTTTTCCGTAAGATCACACCGGAACAGTGCGAACTTCTCAAGGCAGGTAAACCCGACCACGCCACGAAAGTGATCATAGCACAACTTTTATTAGAAGTTGTGTCTATTTTAGAGAGTACTGCTGTGTCTCAGGAAGGTGTATCGACAAGTGTCGGCGACACACTTCCGCAGACGTTTGCACGTGCTCTGTCCGTCGAGAGAGAGGTCCACACAGCCAGCTCACAAAAGTTAACTGAGCTGATAGATAATGAGGTGGCAGAGAGCGTTAACTCTGTCATCTCTACCAAGATAAGCAATGTGGAGCCTGTAATTTCTCCACATGTTACTGCCCCACGCAGGCTTAATAACATGGTTTCGCATGCCTGCAAAATGTTAAAGGAATTGATGGTAATGATGAGAGCTGGGTGTGTACCTACACCACAGAAAAACAAAAGTGAGGTCGAAGACGAGGATGATTTGGAGGACAGAAGCTCAAAAGGCTCTGCCAAGGACAGGGACAGCCTTGTGGCTTCAACATCAAAAACTGTCCAGGAAATTATCACAAAAGAGATCAGGGAAATCACTGATTCCCTTCTGGATGGCATTTCTGACTACGATTACCAGCAGTTAGAGTCTAGCTCCTCTGTGGAGATTAAAAACGTGGGAGATGACATCGCTCAGGTGATTGTCGACGAAATTTTGGAAGAGAGAGATGCTGTTGGAACACCAGAGCACAAATCCTCTCTGAAGAAAGTGGGGACGAAGATCAGGACCTTTGTGGCAAAGCAGTTTGCCCAAGCGTCCATTTTTAATATCATAACAGAACTGAAGAAAAAATTCTGTCACGGTTCCAAAGCGCCAAGCAGGCAGTCAATGCAGTCTCTCAAGGCTGATGTCGACTCTCTGCTTGAGACAGATATTTTTGAGCCGAGATGGACAGAGGAGATTTGTGCCGGTAAAGTTGAGGAATTCACTGAGGAACTCAGTGATATTCTCAACAACTACGTGGATGAGATGCGCCCCAGGCTTACCCCAGAACCAAATGGGATGGGTTCATCTGCCGTGGTTGTTAGCTCACCACGTAAAGTCATATCGACTGACATAAACAGCAGAGTGAGGCGTTTCCTTGGTCTGATGAGGTGGTGGCTTAAAACACAGGCTGACACTCACAGTGACAAGGTGACCTCACTCACTGTAGCAGAAACTCAGTCAGAGGAACCAACACAGCTGCCAGAGATCACGGTTGTTGAGACTAGTGAGCCTTTTGCAGCTGCTCCAGTCTCTGACTCCGTTTATCAGGAGATTCGTGCCAGATGTGAGGAAGAGCAAAGAGCAGAGACAGAAAAAAACAAAATGTCTGTCCAGATAATAGTTGAGAAGCTGGTTTCTCGCCTGTTCCGTAAAGCAAAAATGAATTGTGCTTCCAGAGCGCCAGATACCATCATAAGGTGCCTGTTTGAAAAAATCTGGGCTGAACTCGAGGGTGACGATTTTGTTGTCACCCTAGAAATGCTAAAAGACCTCGACAAGATCATTTTTAGCAGTCTCTGCGAAAACTGGCGCTGTGCAGAGATTGCACTGATTGAAATTGACTTGGAATTCCCAGTCATCGAAAAATTTGTTGCATTTTCTTTTAAACAACACCTGACAACACCACCAAAAAAATGCAGAGCCATCCGCAGATTCTTCTCCCGTGTGGGCAAAGCCTTCACCAGGCCCTTCAGGAAGTAGATGCCGAGTTTACATCCTGCCTCAAATTCTGAATACCACCTCGCTTGCTGGCCTCTGCTCGCCAGAGACCAGTGAAACAGGAGGTTACTCAGATACGGGGCAGGATTTGAGCTCTAGTATGGGTTTTACTCCGGGTCCTCCGGTTTCTCCCAATTTCTAAAAAAAAAAAAAAAACATGCATCAATTGGACACTCTAAATTGCTTAATTAAGAACTAACTGCTGGTATGGGTTTTACTCCGGGTGCTCCGGTTTCTCCCAATTAAAAAAACAAAAAAAACAAAACAAAAAACGCAGCAATTGGACACTCTAAATTGCTGAATCAAGAACATCACTCAGAAAACAAACAAAAAAAACCAAAAACAAACAAACAAACAAAAAATAAAAATAAAAAACAAAAAAATAAGAATTGATTCCGATTATAATTTACTGTCAGATCTGTAAACATACTCATTTCATTTTCACTGAGGTACAAACACAATGAAAAGCTGTTGTTTTTTTCATGTGATACTAGAGGAAATATTTTTTCTATCTTTTTTAACCATCTTTAATCCAGTAGAGTAGTAAAGAGTTGTCATGAAAAGTTTCAACCAACTGAGGGCACCAGCTATCTAAAACCATGGGCCCTGATCAGTGGAGAGGATTTCTCTTCTCTCCTGTGTTCAGATCTCAAAGGACAAACCAACTAAAATCTGTAGAAAAGACACAATAAAATAAGAAATAAATTATATACATATACACATTATTGATTCCTCTTAAACAATATTACATTTGTTGTCCTACTAGATAAATAAGTCTTCATCTAAGAGAGTGCAGATATGGACTACAAATAACTCTGCAAGCATATCAAGAGCATGATGAGAGTGTATAACTGTTCTTCTTTCACATAACTGAAAAGGGAGAAAGTCAAGATTTTTGTCTTGTGTCATTTGTATGAATGTATTGAACCCAGGCAGTAATTATATCAGCAGAAGCCAATGTAAACAATAAAACAGCAGAGTATTGACCTTTATTGGTTTTATTGGTGATATGACTTTTCATATTTTGTGAGTACTGAGACAAAATCATGTTTCTTATTTGTGCGCCTTATGTGTAGCTAGTTCATGTTCCATCACTGTATAACGAGTTTCAGATGAGCAGTGATTCCTCATCTCATTCAGTTTGCCTTCAGGAGCTCTGCGTCTGTAAAAGAGCAAAAAGACATCAGATACATTTATCATATGTATACCAGGTGTTTAGTAACAAGTCTGGTTTTCCATGAGCTGGGTCATTGTGTATTTGCTTTGCATTACTATATTCAATATCTCACCATCTTTAACCACTCCGCAGTACTCCTCACACTCTGCCTTAGTGTAGAACTTGTTGGCGTTGGCCTGGCAGAAACCATGTTTGTAGGGCACACACAGACCGACGGTAGAGTCAAAGGCCCATATGGGTGGCTGACCTCTGCAGGGTTGGGGTGCCATGGGCAGACGGCACACGGCTGGGGAGATAGAGCAGAACAGGGTTATGTCCATATGTTTTCACGTCCATTGTGTCGCGACAGGCTGTATTACTTAATTTTGGCCCATGGATGTGCTTTGACAGTTCTGTTCTTGTGTATATCTGGTCAAAGTTCAGTGAAGGGGACACACATGAATTTACCCCTCACCCTCAGTGCGACATCTCTGCAGACACACTCTCTCAGTTGCAAAGTTGTTCTGGTTCCCCAAACACCCTCCGTACTTAAACATCTCACAGCTCATTGAGGAGGCGTTGTAATAGTAACGCTGGTGCATCCCAAAACATGGTCCTGTCTCTGGTGCTGCTCCACAGGCCACTATGGAAGGGGGTGTGGGTGGGGTGACATAAGAGAGAATAGTTCAATATGCAATTCTGTACGTTTATATGTAAGCATATCAGGGTGTGTCATTAATCATCTGAGTAAACTGATATTGTACCTGTTCCATCGAAAAGAGCTGTGTCGTCACCAGAACCCTCCTCTTCTGCAGGAGCCAGAGAAGGGACCACATCTCTCCTCACCCTCTGTATCACAGCCACAGACACTCAGTCAGAGATATAAAGTCATCTGGACCCAAGATGTTTCAAACACTATATAAAACAATGTAAGTTAAGTTAATTCAATGTATTTTAGTACCTGAGGCTCAGGCTGCGCTGATGGTTCTGCCACCTGCTCTCCAGGAACACAGTCACCTGCACAGAGATTAAATGAAAAAACATAATTTTGACATTTAGACTCTCTTTGCATCTTCAGTTGTCTGAATGTGCTAGTTATCATGTTTATGTCTTAACTGTTTCATGAGGAGTGATATTTACATCTCTCTCTGTGGAATATTGTCTGAATATTTCGAGCCATGTTAGTGCAAGTTTGTGTGTTTGTGATAAACTGTGCATCTGTGTTGTACCTTTGTTCTGCTTGATGGTAATAGTGTCGTCAGTCATTCCTTGTTGTCTGACCAGTGTCTTGAAGTCCTCGAGCACGGTGTCTCTTACGGTCATAGTTCGACCTGGAGAGGGCAGATTAATTTAGATGAAGTAAGATGTCAACAAAAAATTTGAAAGGTTTGAGGCAGAGGGATGTTCTCAAATTCACCTAATGATCACTTTAACTAAATTGATGGCTGATTTCACTTTAATTTATTCTGTTTGATTTAAAATATCATCTGTCAAGTGTATTCATATAAACAGATAAGGTGTATTGTATAATAAATTAGGCAAAGTCCTGGTAAAAAAAAAAAATCATAATACAGACTGCTGAAATACAAATATACTACTTTGGTTTTGTTTTGTGATTCATTCAGTAGATTTTAGGTTGAAATTATGCTGTTGCTTTTTAAAAGAACAAAATACAGTAATGGAAAACAAAAATTAAATGTGCCAACATATCTATGGAGAGTCCACTTACTGTAAAGCTTAACTGAGGTGCTCTTCTCCCCTGATGATTTCTCTTTGCTCATTATCATTATCGCATATTCAATGTAGTTTGTGTGAACCACATAGGCGTCCACGTCTGCCCCCCACTCTGCAGTAAAGAGAGCACAGGACCTATAAAACTTCACTGAAGAGGGAGCTGCATCACCACAAGATTACACAGAGAAAGTCAGTGAGAAAGATACGTACTTGCAACATGGTAGAAGAATCGTCCTGGTGTGGACGTTAACTCATAATCCCCGGACATCTCTTTACATGTTCCGTGTCTGCACACACACACAAAAAAGTAGGGAACTAAACATAAACATGTCTGACAGGTTATGTGTTTGCAGTTGTAAGTTTCTCTTTTCATGTATAATGCAGCAAGCATGTGACTAAATATATATCTGACTATATGTGTGTGTATATATATATATATATATATATATATATATATTTACACAAACCTGAGTACAGTTCGTGTCATCTTGAGTTTGCCTTCAGTGGTGCCTCTCTGCAGTACCAGTTTACCAATGGCTGCATCTGCCCTGTGACGCTGCATATGCTGACATGTACTTGCCACGGCAACATCATGCCACGTTCCCAAGAACTGTTAGAAAGAAATACCATAATATACTGTACAGTTTACTAACATACAGATGTTACAAAATCAAAACTGCATTAAAAAAAAAAAAACTTTTTTCGCACTGCTAAGAACAGTAATGAATATAGCAGTATAAACCCCAGTATAAACCACATAGAATCTTTTTTAAACTGAACAAATTGAATAATCACTGATTTTGAGCAACACATCAAATATCAGAATAAAACACTCTAATGATTGTGAAATAGTTTCATGCCATATGTTTATAACAACACTTATCATCACACAGTAACATTTGGGAGAGGTGCTGTTCAACTTATATAAGATAAAACATGTAAAAAAAAAAAAAAAGAGTCTTAAATTCTATTAGGGACACAGCAGATCTTTTTTCCAAACTGCTTTAAAGTTTGCAACAGTTTTAATGCATAAAAATCAATCAGTCAAATCTGTACAATGAAATTATTTATCCCCAAAATGTCAAAGGGTAAAGGGTGTTAATCTAATAAGAGAAATAAATTATAGAAAAGAGAACACATACAAAGTACTGAAGTTACAGAATAATACACATGTAGGAGAAAAAATAAAATTAAGATGGCAGAACTCAGTTACTCACCCGGGCGAGATCAAAGTTCTCCTGGGTGGTGTAGAGAGGTTCTGGGAGTACAGGGAGCCCCTCAAGGGTCCAGGTCCATCCCAAGACCAGCAGGGGAACCAGAATCACTGCTTTCTGCATCCTATCAGCCTGTCTGCCCACTCGCACTGAGAGGACTTGAGGTCTGAGATACTGAATTTCAGGAAAGCCCCCCCTCTAACTCCTCAAAGGGGGACAGGGCATTGACCTGTTTTTTAGTGTGTGCTGCAGCCCCCGCATGTACACACTGCGGAAGCCAAATAAAAAACAAACAAGTGAAGGAGCAAAGTTCTGCTTGCCTGTCTGTCTGTGCCTGGGCAGCTGACTACTTAAACACTGGACTTCAAAGGTTTGGCAACACCAACAAATCAATATGCTACGTGTCTCACTCTGAGAGACAAATGAGTAACGACTACATGTTATTTTATACTGTGTTATATGTTTTATACCTGGGAAGTTTATGCTGCACATGTCCCCCGCTGGATGGTACTTAAGGGAAGTTATCAAATTCTACAGTTTAATCTCTGGAACAGATTTACGTGGTGGAACTACAACTCCCATAATGCTTTGGACGTTAACAAGAAGCGTTACCTTGGGGTCAATGAGTTAACTATGGGGTGCAATTGGAGCCCTGTCTTTCTTAAAGCCTATATTTGGTTACATTGTGCAAAGTGGCAACATTAAAAACATTCCGAATTAGCTATTAGAAGTTCCCGATTGTAAAGTACCCATTGATGTGAAGAGAACTATCACTAACTTACTCTTATACCGAAGAAAACCGAAAAATGGGAGGATTCTTGGACAAGTTCGGATAGAGCGTTTTATTTCTTAGATTCCCAGGAAGTTAGACATTTATCTGCAATCGGGGCCGGGTGTACGCAGGGGCGAGAGGGGCAACCCGTCGTGTGTCGTCATCTGTCATGGCCGCAGAGAGGCGGAGAAACGAAGTCGGAGAACATATTTAAACCGAAGTTCGACTCTTAAGCTCGGTTTGTCAGTACTGTGAGAAAACTTAATTACCGAAGAAGCCTGGATGTTAAAAAAAAAAGCTTTGAGCTGCTTTTTTGTCGAACACGAGTGAGGCTGGACGCTGGACGCACCTGTGGCGCGACGGTAAGGCTAAGGAGCGAACTAGCTAGCGGGTAGCGTTAGCATCTGCGTTAGCGGTGAGCGTTTGCATTAGTCCTCTCATTTAATGATATTTTTAAAACTCATTTCCATTCTCAGTCGTTTTAATCGCGTGGGTAATAGTGTGTTGGGTGAAAACACAATGAACTCATGACAGTCTGTTAATGTTGTATTTGTCTGTTTTATGTTGTATTTGTTTAGTCACGGACATTTTGCATCTTTTTGTAATTTTGTCTTCCATCCTAATCATTTTGATGCAGTTTATTGCGGACTATCATGTCGTTGTCATAGTTGTGTGTCTATTTGCGGCCAGTTTGTATTCTATTGCGTCTGTACCTGGCTGCCTTACACCTGGATGTCAGCCTTTCCGACAGCAAATCTGAGGTGCCGCCACGGCCACGGCCTTCGACGAAAACTCAAGCTTTTTTATAACTTTTAATCATAAAGGCGTCAACAGTATACCGAGTGAGTTTGAACTCGTTATGATTAAATCTCTATGAGGAGTTTGTTCATACACAACGTCCCCAAATGCCGAAAGGTCTTCACCAGGTCTGAAGCATGTGCAGGTTTCCTGAGTTTTTGAGCAGTTGTCGGCCCTCAAAAAGGCGATTCAAGAAGAATCAGCGCTATTCCAATGGTGCCTTCGCACGCTTTCGTGCTTGAGCCCTAATAAGTAATGTAATATTAGAGTTAACAGTGGAAGTAATCGGTTATATAAAAGAAATGCAGAAGTACTAGTAATCCAAAAAGGAGGAAAAATGCTATAAACGTATCTGTGTTTTCATGGTTAAACTGTTGATGAGGAATAAGTAGTAATGTATTGATCATTTTCCTTTGAATGGTTCTCTTTGATTTCCTCCAGGTGTCATCCCTTCATCCATGACATTGTGCACGATCGCCAAGACATCGTCCATGACTGCAACGTGGTCCGTAATTGGAGAGGCATTGTTGAGGAAGAGGGAGACGTTGTCCATGATCAGACACATTATCCATGACCTGCACAGACATGTGCAAAAGTTGATGGTGACAGAGTTCCCCGATTTTATGGAATTGTCCATGATCATAGTTACATTGTCTGTGATCACAGAGCTGTAGCCCATGATCAGAGACATCATCCATGATCACAGAGAATCTTTGTACAGTGAAGAAGTTCTCTGAGACCAGGACAGATGCCTCCAGGTAATTAACAAACAGATTCACATCAACTGTCTAACACAGAACACTGACATTAAATTGTTTATGTTCAGTAAAAGTGTAGTAATAGGAGTCATCTGCAATATTAAAATAATGTATAAGTAATCTGTATCGATAGAAGTAAGTAAAGTATTTAGCAATATCAGAAGTAAGATGTAATAGTTAAAGTAATGTTATTAGATGTAGTTTGCAACAGTAAGTTATCTGTAAATTTAGAAGTAATTTGTAGTAAGAAAAGTAATATGTAACGATAAAAGTAATAATAGTACTTTAATATTAGAGGTAACAGTAAAAGTAATCTGTAATATAAAAGCAATGCAGAAGTAATGGTAAGGTGTCAAAAACTGTCAAAAAATGTCAGAGTATAGTATGACATCAAAAATGTAAGGTGCCAAAAATTTCATAGTATAGTAAGGCATAAAATTTTTTTGTTAAATGTTCTGTTTCAGCTGTAATGTTGAATATTTATCTGTGTCTTCATGGTTAAACTGTGAAATAGGTAGTAGTTTATTGATCATTTTCCTGTGTATGTTTCTCTTTGATTTCCTCCAGGTGTCTCCACTTCGTCCACAACATCGTTCATGAACACTGAGAGGTCATCCACGATCACAGAGACATGGTCCATGATCGGAGAGACATTGTTGAGGATGAGGGAGACATTGTCCACGATCTGAGACATTGTCCGTAATCGCAGAGACCTTGTCAAAGATGAGAGAGACGTTGTCCATGATCAGAGACATTGTCCCATGCTTCGTAGAGACCTTGCGATAGAATCGGCGGAGACGGGGGTCACCGATTTGACGGCATTGCCCGCGATCATGGAGACATTGTCAATGATCACAGAGACACCGTCTATGATCTCAGAGACATCGTCCAGGATTACAAACACATTGTCCATGATCGCAGAGATATTGTCCATAATATCAGAGACATTGTCCGCGATCACAGAGACGTAGTCCACGATCAGAGAGACATCGTCCACGATCGCAGAGAGTCTTTGTACAATGAAGAAGTTCTTTCAGACTGGGACAGAGGCCTCCAGGTAATTCACAAACACCTTTACATCAGCTGTCCAACACAGAACACCAACATTAAACTGTTTATGTTCAGTAATGACTATATCAGAAAAGTGTAATAATAGAAGTAATCTGCAATATAAAAATAATGCCTAAGTAACATGTATTAATAGAATAAAAGTAAGAAGCAATATTAAAAGTAAGATTTAATAGTCAAAGTAATTTGTTACTAGATGTAATTTGAAACAGGAACGTTTTCTGTAAATGAAAAGGTAATACGTAATTGGAAAAGTGATCTAATTGTAGAGATAACAGTAAAAATAATCTGCAACATAAAAGCAATGCAGAAGTAGTAGTAATCCAAAATAGAAGTAAAATGTAACATTATAGTAAGACATCAAAAAAGTCACATTATAGTAAAATATCAAAAAATGTCAGAGAATATTAAGGAGTAAAAATGTCATAGTATATTAAAGCATGAAAATGTGTGTTGAATGATCTTGTACAGCTGTAATGTTGAATATTTATCTGTGTCTTCATGGTTAAACTGTGAAATAGGTAGTAGTTTATTGATCATTTTCCTGTGTATGTTTCTCTTTGATTTCCTGCAGGTGTCTCCACTTTGTCCACAACATCGTTCATGAACACTGAGAGGTCATCCACGATCACAGAGACATGGTCCATGATCGGAGAGACATTGTTGAGGATGAGGGAGACATTGTCCACGATCGGAGACATTGTCCGTAATCGCAGAGACCTTGTCAAAGATGAGAGAGACGTTGTCCATGATCAGAGACATTGTCCCATGCTTCGTAGAGACCTTGCGATAGAATCGGCGGAGACGGGGGTCACCGATTTGACGGCATTGCCCGCGATCATGGAGACATTGTCAATGATCACAGAGACACCGTCTATGATCTCAGAGACATCGTCCAGGATTACAAACACATTGTCCATGATCGCAGAGATATTGTCCATAATCTCAGAGACCTTGTCCGCGATCACAGAGACGTAGTCCACGATCAGAGAGACATCGTCCACGATCGCAGAGAGTCTTTGTACAATGAAGAAGTTCTTTCAGACTGGGACAGAGGCCTCCAGGTAATTCACAAACACCTTTACATCAGCTGTCCAACCCAGAACACCAACATTAAACTATTTATGTTCAGTAATGACTATATCAGAAAAGTGTAATAATAGAAGTAATCTGCAATATAAAAATAATGCCTAAGTAACATGTATTAATAGAATAAAAGTAATAAGCTATATTAAAAGTAAGATTTAATAGTCAAAAGTAATTTGTTACTAGATGTAATTTAAAACAGGAACGTTTTCTGTAAATGAAAAGGTAATACGTAATTGGAAAAGTGATCTAATAGTAGAGGTAACAGTAAAAATAATCTGCAACATAAAAGCAATGCAGAAGTAGTAGTAATCCAAAATAGAAGTAAAATGTGACATTATAGTAAGACATCAAAAAAGTCACATTATAGTAAAATATCAAAAAATGTCAGAGAATATTAAAGAGTAAAAATGTCATAGTATATTAAAGCATGAAAATGTGTGTTGAATGATCTTGTACAGCTGTAATGTTGAATATTTATCTGTGTCTTCATGGTTAAACTGTGGAATAGGTAGTAGTTTATTGATCATTTTCCTGTGTATGTTTCTCTTTGATTTCCTGCAGGTGTCTCCACTTCGTCCACAACATCGTTCATGAACACTGAGACGTCATCCATGATCACAGAGACATGGTCCATGATCGGAGAGACATTGTTGAGGATGAGGGAGACATTGTCCACGATCGGAGACATTGTCCGTAATCGCAGAGACCTTGTCAAAGATGAGAGAGACGTTGTCCATGATCAGAGACATTGTCCCATGCTTCGTAGAGACCTTGCGATAGAATCGGCGGAGACGGGGGTCACCGATTTGACGGCATTGCCCGCGATCATGGAGACATTGTCAATGATCACAGAGACACCGTCTGTGATCTCAGAGACATCGTCCACGATTACAAACACATTGTCCATGATCGCAGAGATATTGTCCATAATCTCAGAGACCTTGTCCGCGATCACAGAGACGTAGTCCACGATCAGAGAGACATCGTCCACGATCGCAGAGAGTCTTTGTACAATGAAGAAGTTCTTTCAGACTGGGACAGAGGCCTCTAGGTAATTCACAAACACCTTTACATCAGCTGTCCAACCCAGAACACCAACATTAAACTATTTATGTTCAGTAATGACTATATCAGAAAAGTGTAATAATAGAAGTAATCTGCAATATAAAAATAATGCCTAAGTAACATGTATTAATAGAATAAAAGTAATAAGCTATATTAAAAGTAAGATTTAATAGTCAAAAGTAATTTGTTACTAGATGTAATTTAAAACAGGAACGTTTTCTGTAAATGAAAAGGTAATACGTAATTGGAAAAGTGATCTAATAGTAGAGGTAACAGTAAAAATAATCTGCAACATAAAAGCAATGCAGAAGTAGTAGTAATCCAAAATAGAAGTAAAATGTGACATTATAGTAAGACATCAAAAAAGTCACATTATAGTAAAATATCAAAAAATGTCAGAGAATATTAAAGAGTAAAAATGTCATAGTATATTAAAGCATGAAAATGTGTGTTGAATGATCTTGTACAGCTGTAATGTTGAATATTTATCTGTGTCTTCATGGTTAAACTGTGGAATAGGTAGTAGTTTATTGATCATTTTCCTGTGTATGTTTCTCTTTGATTTCCTGCAGGTGTCTCCACTTCGTCCACAACATCGTTCATGAACACTGAGACGTCATCCATGATCACAGAGACATGGTCCATGATCGGAGAGACATTGTTGAGGATGAGGGAGACATTGTCCACGATCGGAGACATTGTCCGTAATCGCAGAGACCTTGTCAAAGATGAGAGAGACGTTGTCCATGATCAGAGACATTGTCCCATGCTTCGTAGAGACCTTGCGATAGAATCGGCGGAGACGGGGGTCACCGATTTGACGGCATTGCCCGCGATCATGGAGACATTGTCAATGATCACAGAGACACCGTCTATGATCTCAGAGACATCGTCCAGGATTACAAACACATTGTCCATGATCGCAGAGATATTGTCCATAATCTCAGAGACATTGTCCGCGATTACAGAGACGTAGTCCACGATCAGAGAGACATCGTCCACGATCGCAGAGACTTTGTACAATGAAGAAGTTCTTTCAGACTGGGACAAAGGCCTCCAGGTAATTCACAAACACCTTTACATCAGCTGTCCAACACAGAACACCAACATTAAACTGTTTATGTTCAGTAATGACTATATCAGAAAAGTGTAATAATAGAAGTAATCTGCAATATAAAAATAATGCCTAAGTAACATGTATTAATAGAATAAAAGTAAGAAGCAATATTAAAAGTAAGATTTAATAGTCAAAGTAATTTGTTACTAGATGTAATTTGAAACAGGAACGTTTTCTGTAAATGAAAAGGTAATACGTAATTGGAAAAGTGATCTAATTGTAGAGATAACAGTAAAAATAATCTGCAACATAAAAGCAATGCAGAAGTAGTAGTAATCCAAAATAGAAGTAAAATGTGACATTATAGTAAGACATCAAAAAAGTCACATTATAGTAAAATATCAAAAAATGTCAGAGAATATTAAAGAGTAAAAATGTCATAGTATATTAAAGCATGAAAATGTGTGTTGAATGATCTTGTACAGCTGTAATGTTGAATATTTATCTGTGTCTTCATGGTTAAACTGTGAAATAGGTAGTAGTTTATTGATCATTTTCCTGTGTATGTTTCTCTTTGATTTCCTGCAGGTGTCTCCACTTCGTCCACAACATCGTTCATGAACACTGAGACGTCATCCACGATCAGAGAGACATCGTCCACAATCGCAGAGAGTCTTTGTACAATGAAGAAGTTCTTTCAGACTGGGACAGAGGCCTCCAGGTAATTCACAAACACCTTTACATCAGCTGTCCAACACAGAACACCAACATTAAACCGTTTATGTTCAGTATTGAGAATATCAGAAAAGTTCAATAATAGAAGTAATCTGCAATATAAAAATAATGTATGAGTAGTAGTAGTGTATTAATAAAGTAATGTAAAAGTACTTTTATTAATAGTAAAAGTACTAAATAATGTCAGAAGTAAGATGTAATAGTCAAAGTAATCTGTTACTAAATTTAGTTTTCAACAGTAAGAGTTATCTGTAAACATTGTAAGTAATATGTAATAAAAGTGATCTATAATGGTAAAAATAATCTAATATTAGTCAAAGTGACTCATAATATTTAAAGCAATGCAGAGGTGATAGGATTCCAAAATAGAAGTTAAAATATGCTGTTATAGTAAGGCTTTAAAAATGTTGTAAAAATCATAGTATTGTAGTATTATGAAAATGGTCCAAAAATGTTATAGTACAATAATATGTCAAAACAAATGACAAAATGTCATAGTATGTTAAGACATAAAAAAAGGTTGTCGTATACTGAGGCATCAAAAAATGTCATTGTATAGTAAGGAGTCAAAAACCATCAAAAATTGTCATAGTATAGTATGCCATGAAAAATGTGGTTAAAATGTCATAGCATAGTGCGCTGTCAAAAATGTAGTAAAAAATGTCATAGTATAATATGGTGTCAAACACCCTCAAAAAATGTCCTAGTATGGTAAGGCATCGAAAATGTCCAACTATAGTAAGGTGTCAAACACCATAGAAAAATGTCATAGTATACTAAGGCATAAAAAACTGTCAAACTATAGATAGGTGTCAAAAATCATAAAAAATGTCATATTATAATAATGAATCGAAAACCACCAAAAAAGGTCATAGTATAGTAACGTGTCAAGTGCTGTTAAAAATAGTAGTATAGCAAGGTGTCAAAAACCATCAGAAAATGTCATAGTATAGTAAGGCATCAAAAAATGTTATATAAGAAGGCATCAAAAACTGTCATAGTATAGCAAGGCATGAAAAAATATAGTATAGTAAAGCATCGAAAACCACCAAAAAATGTCATAGTATAGTAAGGCATCAAAAAATGTCATACATGGTTAAAAAAATCATAGTATAGCAAGGTGTCAAAAACCATCAGAAAATGTCATAGTAAGGCATCAAAATGTTATTATATAGGAAGGCATCAAAAAATGTCATAGTATAGCAAGACATGAAAAAATATCCTAGTGTATTAAGGCATAAAAAACTGTCAAAAAATGTCAAACTATAAATAGCTGTCAAAAACCACTAAAAAATGTCAAACTATAGAGGCGTCAAAAACATAGTAAGGCATCAAAAAATGTCATTGTTTAGGAAGGTGGTTAAAATGTCATAGCATAGTGCGCTGTCAAAAATGTAGTAAAAAATGTCATAGTATAATATGGTGTCAAACACCCTCAAAAAATGTCCTAGTATACTAAGGCATAAAAAACTGTCAAACTATAGATAGGTGTCAAAAATCATAAAAAATGTCATAGTATAATAATGAATCGAAAACCACCAAAAAAGGTCATAGTATAGTAACGCGTCAAGTGCTGTTAAAAATAGTAGTATAGCAAGGTGTCAAAAACCATCAGAAAATGTCATAGTATAGTAAGGCATCAAAAAATGTTATATAAGAAGGCATCAAAAACTGTCATAGTATATCAAGGCATGAAAAAATGTCATAGTATATTAAGGCGTCAAAAAATCTCATAGTATAGCAAGGCATGAAAAAATATAGTATAGTAAAGCATCGAAAACCACCAAAAAATGTCATACATGGTTAAAAAAATCATAGTATAGCAAGGTGTCAAAAACCATCAGAAAATGTCATAGTAAGGCATCAAAAAAATGTTATTATATAGGAAGGCATCAAAAAATGTCATAGTATAGCAAGACATGAAAAAATATCCTAGTATATTAAGACATAAAAAACTGTCAAAAAATGTCAAACTATAAATAGCTGTCAAAAACCACTAAAAAATGTCAAACTATAGAGGCGTCAAAAACATAGTAAGGCATCAAAAAATGTCATTGTTTAGGAAGGTGGTTAAAATGTCATAGCATAGTGCGCTGTCAAAAATGTAGTAAAAAAATGTCATAGTATAATATGGTGTCAAACACCCTCAAAAAATGTCCTAGTATGGTAAGGCATCAAAAACGGTCAAAAAATGGTCAAAAAATGTCATAGTATAGTAAGGTGTGAAAAATGGTCAAAATTTTTCATATTATACCTAGACATTAAAAATGGTCAAAAAATGTCATAATATAGTAAGGCGTCAAAAACGGTCAAAAAATGTCATAGTATAGTAAGGTGTCAAAAACGGTCAAAAAATGTCATAGTGTAAGGTGTCAAAAACGGTCAAAAACGATCAAAAAATGTCATAGTATAGTAAGGTGTGAAAAACGATCAAAAAATGTCATAGTATATAAGGTGAAAATGTCAAAAAATCATAATAAAAAACAAAAAAGTAAAAATGCAAAAAATGTCATAGTATAGTAAGGTGTCAAAAACGCAAAAAATGGTCAAAAAATGTCATAGTATAGTAAGGTGTCAAAACGTCAAAAAATGGTCAAAAAATGTCATAGTATAGTAAGGCGTCAAAAATGGTCAAAAAATGTCATAGTATAGTAAGGTGAAAATGTCAAAATTTTCATATATACCTAGACATTAAAAATGTCAAAAAATGTCATAGTATAGTAAGGCGTCAAAAACTGGTCAAAAAATGTCATAGTATAGTAAGGTGTGAAAAATGGTCAAAATTTTTCATATTATACCTAGACATTAAAAATGGTCAAAAAATGTCATAGTATAGTAAGGTGTCAAAAAATGGTCAAAAATGTCATAGTATAGTAAGGCATGTCAAAAAACGGTCAAAAAATGTCATAGTATAGTAAGGTGTGAAAAATGGTCAAAAATGTCATAGTATATAGACAGGTTAAAAATGGTCAAAAAATGTCATAGTATAGTAAGGCTGTCAAAAATCGGTCAAAAAATGTCATAGTATAGTAAGGTGTCAAAAATGGTCAAAAAATGTCATAGTATAGTAAGGTGTCAAAAACAGTCAAAAAATGGTCAAAAAATGTCATAGTATAGTAAGGTGTAAAAATGGTCAAAAAATGTCATAGTATAGTAAGGTGTGAAAAATGGTCAAAAAAATGTCATAGTATAGTAAGGTGTCAAAAATGGTCAAAAAATGTCATAGTATAGTAAGGTGTCAAAAATGGTCAAAAAAATGTCAAATAGTATAGTAAGGTGTCAAAAAATGGTCAAAAAATGTCATAG
>NW_026115283.1:0-16735 GCF_001640805.2 Lates calcarifer
TATGGTTGAAACCCATTATTTCTATTGTGGAAACCAGTTGCTTATTTCATGCCCTGTGAGTCTAGGTAGTGTCTGAAAACGAGGGTTTTCGCTGCTTAAACAGCTCATAATAGCCAATTGATGTGTGTTCCTATCAGGGGAAGACAACTGGAGTCTCAGCCACACGTTTTGAAAGTTTTTCAGTTTTTTTATATAAATAAACATTTATTATGGTTGAAACCCATTATTTCTATTGTGGAAACCAGTTGCTTATTTCATGCCCTGTGAGTCTAGGTAGTGTCTGAAAACGAGGGTTTCGCTGCTTAAACAGCTCATAATAGCCAATTGATGTGTGTTCCTATCAGGGGAAGACAACTGGAGTCTCAGCCACACTGTTTTGAAAGTTTTTCAGTTTTTTATATAAATAATTTATTATGGTTGAAACCCATTATTTCTATTGTGGAAACCAGTTGCTTATTTCATGCCCTGTGAGTCTAGGTAGTGTCTGAAAACGAGGTTTTCGCTGCTTAAACAGCTCATAATAGCCAATTGATGTGTGTTCCTATCAGGGGAAGACAACTGGAGTCTCAGCCACACTGTTTTGAAAGTTTTTCAGTTTTTTATATAAATAAACATTTATTATGGTTGAAACCCATTATTTCTATTGTGGAAACCAGTTGCTTATTTCATGCCCTGTGAGTCTAGGTAGTGTCTGAAAACGAGGTTTTCGCTGCTTAAACAGCTCATAATAGCCAATTGATGTGTGTTCCTATCAGGGGAAGACAACTGGAGTCTCAGCCACACTGTTTTGAAAGTTTTTCAGTTTTTTATATAAATAAACATTTATTATGGTTGAAACCCATTATTTCTATTGTGGAAACCAGTTGCTTATTTCATGCCCTGTGAGTCTAGGTAGTGTCTGAAAACGAGGTTTCGCTGCTTAAACAGCTCATAATAGCCAATTGATGTGTGTTCCTATCAGGGGAAGACAACTGGAGTCTCAGCCACACTGTTTTGAAAGTTTTTCAGTTTTTTATATAAATAAACATTTATTATGGTTGAAACCCATTATTTCTATTGTGGAAACCAGTTGCTTATTTCATGCCCTGTGAGTCTAGGTAGTGTCTGAAAACGAGGGTTTCGCTGCTTAAACAGCTCATAATAGCCATTGATGTGTGTTCCTATCAGGGGAAGACAACTGGAGTCTCAGCCACACTGTTTTGAAAGTTTTTCACGTTTTTTATATAAATAAACATTTATTATGGTTGAACCCATTATTTCTATTGTGGAAACCAGTTGCTTATTTCATGCCCTGTGAGTCTAGGTAGTGTCTGAAAACGAGGTTTCGCTGCTTAAACAGGCTCATAATAGCCAATTGATGTGTGTTCCTATCAGGGGAAGACAACTGGAGTCTCAGCCACACTGTTTTGAAAGTTTTTCAGTTTTTATATAAATAAAGCATTTATTATGGTTGAAACCATTATTTCTATTGTGGAACCAGTTGCTTATTTCATGCCCTGTGAGTCTAGGTAGTGTCTGAAAACGGAGGGTTTTCGCTGCTTAAACAGCTCATAATAGCCAATTGATGTGTGTTCCTATCAGGGGGAAGACAACTGGAGTCTCAGCCACACTGTTTTGAAAGTTTTTCACTTTTTTATATAAATAAACATTTATTATGGTTGAAACCCATTATTTCTATTGTGGAAACCAGTTGCTTATTTCATGCCCTGTGAGTCTAGGTAGTGTCTGAAAACGAGGGTTTCGCTGCTTAAACAGCTCATAATAGCCAATTGATGTGTGTTCCTATCAGGGGAAGACAACTGGAGTCTCAGCCACACTGTTTTGAAAGTTTTTCAGATTTAAGTCTAAATAAAGATTTATTATGGTTGAAACCCATTATTTCTATTGTGGAAACCAGTTGCTTATTTCATGCCCTGTGAGTCTAGGTAGTGTCTGAAAACGAGGTTTTCGCTGCTTAAACAGCTCATAATAGCCAATTGATGTGTGTTCCTATCAGGGGAAGACAACTGGAGTCTCAGCCACACTGTTTTGAAAGTTTTTCAGTTTTTTATATAAATAAAGATTTATTATGGTTGAAACCCATTATTTCTATTGTGGAAACCAGTTGCTTATTTCATGCCCTGTGAGTCTAGGTAGTGTCTGAAAACGAGGGTTTCGCTGCTTAAACAGCTCATAATAGCCAATTGATGTGTGTTCCTATCAGGGGAAGACAACTGGAGTCTCAGCCACACTGTTTTGAAAGTTTTTCAGTTTTTTATATAAATAAACATTTATTATGGTTGAAACCCATTATTTCTATTGTGGAAACCAGTTGCTTATTTCATGCCCTGTGAGTCTAGGTAGTGTCTGAAAACGAGGGTTTTCGCTGCTTAAACAGCTCATAATAGCCAATTGATGTGTGTTCCTATCAGGGGAAGACAACTGGAGTCTCAGCCACACTGTTTTGAAAGTTTTTCAGTTTTTATATATAAATAAACATTTATTATGGTTGAAACCCATTATTTCTATTGTGGAAACCAGTTGCTTATTTCATGCCCTGTGAGTCTAGGTAGTGTCTGAAAACGAGGTTTTCGCTGCTTAAACAGCTCATAATAGCCAATTGATGTGTGTTCCTATCAGGGGAAGACAACTGGAGTCTCAGCCACACTGTTTTGAAAGTTTTTCAGATTTATATCTAAATAAAGATTTATTATGGTTGAAACCCATTATTTCTATTGTGGAAACCAGTTGCTTATTTCATGCCCTGTGAGTCTAGGTAGTGTCTGAAAACGAGGTTTTCGCTGCTTAAACAGCTCATAATAGCCAATTGATGTGTGTTCCTATCAGGGGAAGACAACTGGAGTCTCAGCCACACTGTTTTGAAAGTTTTTCAGTTTTTTATATAAATAAACATTTATTATGGTTGAAACCCATTATTTCTATTGTGGAAACCAGTTGCTTATTTCATGCCCTGTGAGTCTAGGTAGTGTCTGAAAACGAGGTTTTCGCTGCTTAAACAGCTCATAATAGCCAATTGATGTGTGTTCCTATCAGGGGAAGACAACTGGAGTCTCAGCCACACTGTTTTGAAAGTTTTTCAGTTTTTATATAAATAAACATTTATTATGGTTGAAACCCATTATTTCTATTGTGGAAACCAGTTGCTTATTTCATGCCCTGTGAGTCTAGGTAGTGTCTGAAAACGAGGGTTTCGCTGCTTAAACAGCTCATAATAGCCAATTGATGTGTGTTCCTATCAGGGGAAGACAACTGGAGTCTCAGCCACACTGTTTTGAAAGTTTTTCAGTTTTTTATATAAATAAACATTTATTATGGTTGAAACCCATTATTTCTATTGTGGAAACCAGTTGCTTATTTCATGCCCTGTGAGTCTAGGTAGTGTCTGAAAACGAGGTTTTCGCTGCTTAAACAGCTCATAATAGCCAATTGATGTGTGTTCCTATCAGGGGAAGACAACTGGAGTCTCAGCCACACTGTTTTGAAAGTTTTTCAGTTTTTAATATAAATAAAGATTTATTATGGTTGAAACCCATTATTTCTATTGTGGAAACCAGTTGCTTATTTCATGCCCTGTGAGTCTAGGTAGTGTCTGAAAACGAGGTTTCGCTGCTTAAACAGCTCATAATAGCCAATTGATGTGTGTTCCTATCAGGGGAAGACAACTGGAGTCTCAGCCACACTGTTTTGAAAGTTTTTCAGATTTTAATATAAATAAAGATTTATTATGGTTGAAACCCATTATTTCTATTGTGGAAACCAGTTGCTTATTTCATGCCCTGTGAGTCTAGGTAGTGTCTGAAAACGAGGTTTTCGCTGCTTAAAACAGCTCATAATAGCCAATTGATGTGTGTTCCTATCAGGGGAAGACAACTGGAGTCTCAGCCACACTGTTTTGAAAGTTTTTCAGTTTTTTATATAAATAAACATTTATTATGGTTGAAACCCATTATTTCTATTGTGGAAACCAGTTGCTTATTTCATGCCCTGTGAGTCTAGGTAGTGTCTGAAAACGAGGGTTTTCGCTGCTTAAACAGCTCATAATAGCCAATTGATGTGTGTTCCTATCAGGGGAAGACAACTGGAGTCTCAGCCACACTGTTTTGAAAGTTTTTCAGATTTAAGTCTAAATAAAGATTTATTATGGTTGAAACCCATTATTTCTATTGTGGAAACCAGTTGCTTATTTCATGCCCTGTGAGTCTAGGTAGTGTCTGAAAACGAGGGTTTCGCTGCTTAAACAGCTCATAATAGCCAATTGATGTGTGTTCCTATCAGGGGAAGACAACTGGAGTCTCAGCCACACTGTTTTGAAAGTTTTTCAGATTTAAGTCTAAATAAAGATTTATTATGGTTGAAACCCATTATTTCTATTGTGGAAACCAGTTGCTTATTTCATGCCCTGTGAGTCTAGGTAGTGTCTGAAAACGAGGGTTTCGCTGCTTAAACAGCTCATAATAGCCAATTGATGTGTGTTCCTATCAGGGGAAGACAACTGGAGTCTCAGCCACACTGTTTTGAAAGTTTTTCAGATTTTAAGTCTAAATAAAGATTTATTATGGTTGAAACCCATTATTTCTATTGTGGAAACCAGTTGCTTATTTCATGCCCTGTGAGTCTAGGTAGTGTCTGAAAACGAGGGTTTCGCTGCTTAAACAGCTCATAATAGCCAATTGATGTGTGTTCCTATCAGGGGAAGACAACTGGAGTCTCAGCCACACTGTTTTGAAAGTTTTTCAGTTTTTTATATAAATAAACATTTATTATGGTTGAAACCCATTATTTCTATTGTGGAAACCAGTTGCTTATTTCATGCCCTGTGAGTCTAGGTAGTGTCTGAAAACGAGGGTTTCGCTGCTTAAACAGCTCATAATAGCCAATTGATGTGTGTTCCTATCAGGGGAAGACAACTGGAGTCTCAGCCACACTGTTTTGAAAGTTTTTCAGTTTTTTATATAAATAAACATTTATTATGGTTGAAACCCATTATTTCTATTGTGGAAACCAGTTGCTTATTTCATGCCCTGTGAGTCTAGGTAGTGTCTGAAAACGAGGGTTTCGCTGCTTAAACAGCTCATAATAGCCAATTGATGTGTGTTCCTATCAGGGGAAGACAACTGGAGTCTCAGCCACACTGTTTTGAAAGTTTTTCAGTTTTTTATATAAATAAACATTTATTATGGTTGAAACCCATTATTTCTATTGTGGAAACCAGTTGCTTATTTCATGCCCTGTGAGTCTAGGTAGTGTCTGAAAACGAGGGTTTCGCTGCTTAAACAGCTCATAATAGCCAATTGATGTGTGTTCCTATCAGGGGAAGACAACTGGAGTCTCAGCCACACTGTTTTGAAAGTTTTTCAGTTTTTTATATAAATAAACATTTATTATGGTTGAAACCCATTATTTCTATTGTGGAAACCAGTTGCTTATTTCATGCCCTGTGAGTCTAGGTAGTGTCTGAAAACGAGGGTTTCGCTGCTTAAACAGCTCATAATAGCCAATTGATGTGTGTTCCTATCAGGGGAAGAGAACTGGAGTCTCAGCCACACTGTTTTGAAAGTTTTTCAGATTTTATATACTAAATAAAGATTTATTATGGTTGAAACCCATTATTTCTATTGTGGAAACCAGTTGCTTATTTCATGCCCTGTGAGTCTAGGTAGTGTCTGAAAACGAGGGTTTCGCTGCTTAAACAGCTCATAATAGCCAATTGATGTGTGTTCCTATCAGGGGAAGACAACTGGAGTCTCAGCCACACTGTTTTGAAAGTTTTTCAGTTTTTTATATAAATAAACATTTATTATGGTTGAAACCCATTATTTCTATTGTGGAAACCAGTTGCTTATTTCATGCCCTGTGAGTCTAGGTAGTGTCTGAAAACGAGGGTTTCGCTGCTTAAACAGCTCATAATAGCCAATTGATGTGTGTTCCTATCAGGGGAAGACAACTGGAGTCTCAGCCACACTGTTTTGAAAGTTTTTCAGTTTTTTATATAAATAAACATTTATTATGGTTGAAACCCATTATTTCTATTGTGGAAACCAGTTGCTTATTTCATGCCCTGTGAGTCTAGGTAGTGTCTGAAAACGAGGGTTTCGCTGCTTAAACAGCTCATAATAGCCAATTGATGTGTGTTCCTATCAGGGGAAGACAACTGGAGTCTCAGCCACACTGTTTTGAAAGTTTTTCAGATTTAAGTCTAAATAAAGATTTATTATGGTTGAAACCCATTATTTCTATTGTGGAAACCAGTTGCTTATTTCATGCCCTGTGAGTCTAGGTAGTGTCTGAAAACGAGGGTTTCGCTGCTTAAACAGCTCATAATAGCCAATTGATGTGTGTTCCTATCAGGGGAAGACAACTGGAGTCTCAGCCACACTGTTTTGAAAGTTTTTCAGTTTTTATATAAATAAAATTTATTATGGTTGAAACCCATTATTTCTATTGTGGAAACCAGTTGCTTATTTCATGCCCTGTGAGTCTAGGTAGTGTCTGAAAACGAGGTTTCGCTGCTTAAACAGCTCATAATAGCCAATTGATGTGTGTTCCTATCAGGGGAAGACAACTGGAGTCTCAGCCACACTGTTTTGAAAGTTTTTCAGTTTTTTATATAAATAAACATTTATTATGGTTGAAACCCATTATTTCTATTGTGGAAACCAGTTGCTTATTTCATGCCCTGTGAGTCTAGGTAGTGTCTGAAAACGAGGTTTTCGCTGCTTAAACAGCTCATAATAGCCAATTGATGTGTGTTCCTATCAGGGGAAGACAACTGGAGTCTCAGCCACACTGTTTTGAAAGTTTTTCAGTTTTTATATTAAATAAACATTTATTATGGTTGAAACCCATTATTTCTATTGTGGAAACCAGTTGCTTATTTCATGCCCTGTGAGTCTAGGTAGTGTCTGAAAACGAGGTTTCGCTGCTTAAACAGCTCATAATAGCCAATTGATGTGTGTTCCTATCAGGGGAAGACAACTGGAGTCTCAGCCACACTGTTTTGAAAGTTTTTCAGATTTATAGTCTAAATAAAGATTTATTATGGTTGAAACCCATTATTTCTATTGTGGAAACCAGTTGCTTATTTCATGCCCTGTGAGTCTAGGTAGTGTCTGAAAACGAGGTTTTCGCTGCTTAAACAGCTCATAATAGCCAATTGATGTGTGTTCCTATCAGGGGAAGACAACTGGAGTCTCAGCCACACTGTTTTGAAAGTTTTTCAGATTTTATAGTATAAATAAACATTTATTATGGTTGAAACCCATTATTTCTATTGTGGAAACCAGTTGCTTATTTCATGCCCTGTGAGTCTAGGTAGTGTCTGAAAACGAGGGTTTCGCTGCTTAAACAGCTCATAATAGCCAATTGATGTGTGTTCCTATCAGGGGAAGACAACTGGAGTCTCAGCCACACTGTTTTGAAAGTTTTTCAGATTTTAAGTCTAAATAAAGATTTATTATGGTTGAAACCCATTATTTCTATTGTGGAAACCAGTTGCTTATTTCATGCCCTGTGAGTCTAAGGTAGTGTCTGAAAACGAGGGTTTCGCTGCTTAAACAGCTCATAATAGCCAATTGATGTGTGTTCCTATCAGGGGAAGACAACTGGAGTCTCAGCCACACTGTTTGAAAGTTTTTCAGTTTTTAATAAATAAACATTTATTATGGTTGAAACCCATTATTTCTATTGTGGAAACCAGTTGCTTATTTCATGCCCTGTGAGTCTAGGTAGTGTCTGAAAACGAGGTTTCGCTGCTTAAACAGCTCATAATAGCCAATTGATGTGTGTTCCTATCAGGGGAAGACAACTGGAGTCTCAGCCACACTGTTTTGAAAGTTTTTCACTTTTTATATAAATAAACATTTATTATGGTTGAAACCCCATTATTCTATTGTGGAAACCAGTTGCTTATTATCATGCCCTGTGAGTCTAGGTAGTGTCTGAAAACGAGGTTTCGCTGCTTAAACAGCTCATAATAGCCAATTGATGTGTTTGCTATCAGGGGAAGACAACTGGAGTCTCAGCCACACTGTTTTGAAAGTTTTCAGATTTAAGTCTAAATAAAGATTTATTATGGTTGAAACCCATTATTTCTATTGTGGAAACCAGTTGCTTATTTCATGCCCTGTGAGTCTAGGTAGTGTCTGAAAACGAGGTTTCGCTGCTTAAACAGCTCATAATAGCCAATTGATGTGTGTTCCTATCAGGGGAAGACAACTGGAGTCTCAGCCACACTGTTTTGAAAGTTTTTCAGTTTTTATATAAATAAACATTTATTATGGTTGAAACCCATTATTTCTATTGTGGAAACCAGTTGCTTATTTCATGCCCTGTGAGTCTAGGTAGTGTCTGAAAACGAGGGTTTCGCTGCTTAAACAGCTCATAATAGCCAATTGATGTGTGTTCCTATCAGGGGAAGACAACTGGAGTCTCAGCCACACTGTTTTGAAAGTTTTTCAGCTTTTTATAGTTAAATAAACATTTATTATGGTTGAAACCCATTATTTCTATTGTGGAAACCAGTTGCTTATTTCATGCCCTGTGAGTCTAGGTAGTGTCTGAAAAACGAGGGTTTCGCTGCTTAAACAGCTCATAATAGCCAATTGATGTGTGTTCCTATCAGGGGTGAAGACAACTGGAGTCTCAGCCACACTGTTTTGAAGTTTTTCAGTATTTTTATATAAATAAACATTTATTATGGTTGAAACCCATTATTTCTATTGTGGAAACCAGTTGCTTATTTCATGCCCTGTGAGTCTAGGTAGTGTCTGAAAACGAGGTTTCGCTGCTTAAACAGCTCATAATAGCCAATTGATGTGTGTTCCTATCAGGGGAAGAGAACTGGAGTCTCAGCCACACTGTTTTGAAAGTTTTTCAGTTTTTATATAAATAAATTTATTATGGTTGAAACCCATTATTTCTATTGTGGAAACCAGTTGCTTATTTCATGCCCTGTGAGTCTAGGTAGTGTCTGAAAACGAGGTTTCGCTGCTTAAACAGCTCATAATAGCCAATTGATGTGTGTTCCTATCAGGGGAAGAGAACTGGAGTCTCAGCCACACTGTTTTGAAAGTTTTTCAGTTTTTATATAAATAAACATTTATTATGGTTGAAACCCATTATTTCTATTGTGGGAAACCAGTTGCTTATTTCATGCCCTGTGAGTCTAGGTAGTGTCTGAAAACGAGGTTTCGCTGCTTAACAGCTCATAATAGCCAATTGATGTGTGTTTCCTATCAGGGGAAGACAACTGGAGTCTCAGCCACACTGTTTGAAAGTTTTTCAGTTTTTATATTAAATAAATATTATTATGGTTGAAACCCATTATTTCTATTGTGGAAACCAGTTGCTTATTTCATGCCCTGTGAGTCTAGGTAGTGTCTGAAAACGAGGTTTCGCTGCTTAAACAGCTCATAATAGCCAATTGATGTGTGTTCCTATCAGGGGAAGAGAACTGGAGTCTCAGCCACACTGTTTTGAAAGTTTTTCAGATTGAATCTAAATAAAGCATTTATTATGGTTGAAACCCATTATTTCTTTGTGGAAACCAGTTGCTTATTTCATGCCCTGTGAGTCTAGGTAGTGTCTGAAACGAGGTTTTCGCTGCTTAAACAGCTCATAATAGCCAATTGATGTGTGTTCCTATCAGGGGAAGACAACTGGAGTCTCAGCCACACTGTTTTGAAAGTTTTTCAGTTTTTTATATAAATAAAGATTTATTATGGTTGAAACCCCATTATTTCTAGTTGTGGAAACCAGTTGCTATTTCATGCCCTGTGAGTCTAGGTAGTGTCTGAAAACGAGGTTTTCGCTGCTTAAACAGCTCATAATAGCCAATTGATGTGTGTTCCTATCAGGGGAAGACAACTGGAGTCTCAGCCACACTGTTTTGAAAGTTTTTCAGTTTTTTATATAAATAAACATTTATTATGGTTGAAACCCATTATTTCTATTGTGGAACCAGTTGCTTATTTCATGCCCTGTGAGTCTAGGTAGTGTCTGAAAACGAGGTTTCGCTGCTTAAACAGCTCATAATAGCCAATTGATGTGTGTTGCTATCAGGGGAAGACAACTGGAGTCTCAGCCACACTGTTTTGAAAGTTTTTCAGATTTAAGTCTAAATAAAGATTTATTATGGTTGAAACCCATTATTTCTATTGTGGAAACCAGTTGCTTATTTCATGCCCTGTGAGTCTAGGTAGTGTCTGAAAACGAGGTTTCGCTGCTTAAACAGCTCATAATAGCCAATTGATGTGTGTTCCTATCAGGGGAAGACAACTGGAGTCTCAGCCACACTGTTTTGAAAGTTTTTCAGTTTAATATAAATAAAGATTTATTATGGTTGAAACCCATTATTTCTATTGTGGAAACCAGTTGCTTATTTCATGCCCTGTGAGTCTAGGTAGTGTCTGAAAACGAGGTTTTCGCTGCTTAAACAGCTCATAATAGCCAATTGATGTGTGTTCCTATCAGGGGAAGAGAACTGGAGTCTCAGCCACACTGTTTTGAAAGTTTTTCAGCTAAATAAAATTTATTATGGTTGAAACCCATTATTTCTATTGTGGAAACCAGTTGCTTATTTCATGCCCTGTGAGTCTAGGTAGTGTCTGAAAACGAGGTTTCGCTGCTTAAACAGCTCATAATAGCCAATTGATGTGTGTTCCTATCAGGGGAAGAGAACTGGAGTCTCAGCCACACTGTTTTGAAAGTTTTTCAGTTTTTATATAAATAAACATTTATTATGGTTGAAACCCATTATTTCTATTGTGGAAACCAGTTGCTTATTTCATGCCCTGTGAGTCTAGGTAGTGTCTGAAAACGAGGTTTTCGCTGCTTAAACAGCTCATAATAGCCAATTGATGTGTGTTCCTATCAGGGGAAGAGAACTGGAGTCTCAGCCACACTGTTTTGAAAGTTTTTCAGTTTTTTATATAAATAAACATTTATTATGGTTGAAACCCATTATTTCTATTGTGGAAACCAGTTGCTTATTTCATGCCCTGTGAGTCTAGGTAGTGTCTGAAAACGAGGTTTTCGCTGCTTAAACAGCTCATAATAGCCAATTGATGTGTGTTCCTATCAGGGGAAGAGAACTGGAGTCTCAGCCACACTGTTTTGAAAGTTTTTCAGTTTTTTATATAAATAAAGATTTATTATGGTTGAAACCCATTATTTCTATTGTGGAAACCAGTTGCTTATTTCATGCCCTGTGAGTCTAGGTAGTGTCTGAAAACGAGGTTTTCGCTGCTTAAACAGCTCATAATAGCCAATTGATGTGTGTTCCTATCAGGGGAAGAGAACTGGAGTCTCAGCCACACTGTTTTGAAAGTTTTTCAGTTTTCTAAATAAAGATTTATTATGGTTGAAACCCATTATTTCTGTGGAAACCAGTTGCTTATTTCATGCCCTGTGAGTCTAGGTAGTGTCTGAAACGAGTTTTCGCTGCTTAAACAGCTCATAATAGCCAATTGATGTGTGTTCCTATCAGGGGAAGAGAACTGGAGTCTCAGCCACACTGTTTTGAAAGTTTTTCAGTTTTTTATAAAATAAAGATTTATTATGGTTGAAACCCATTATTTCTATTGTGGAAACCAGTTGCTTATTTCATGCCCTGTGAGTCTAGGTAGTGTCTGAAAACGAGGGTTTCGCTGCTTAAACAGCTCATAATAGCCAATTGATGTGTGTTCCTATCAGGGGAAGAAACTGGAGTCTCAGCCACACTGTTTTGAAAGTTTTTCAGATTTTGCTATATAAATAAAGATTTATTATGGGTTGAAACCCATTATTTCTATTGTGGAAACCAGTTGCTTATTTCATGCCCTGTGAGTCTAGGTAGTGTCTGAAAACGAGGGTTTCGCTGCTTAAACAGCTCATAATAGCCAATTGATGTGTGTTCCTATCAGGGGAAGACAACTGGAGTCTCAGCCACACTGTTTTGAAAGTTTTTCAGTTTTTTATATAAATAAACATTTATTATGGTTGAAACCCATTAGTTTCTATTGTGGAAACCAGTTGCTTATTTCATGCCCTGTGAGTCTAGGGTAGTGGTCTGAAAACGAGGGTTTCGCTGCTTAAACAGCTCATAATAGCCAATTGATGTGTGTTCCTATCAGGGGAAGACAACTGGAGTCTCAGCCACACTGTTTTGAAAGTTTTTCAGATTTTTATATTAAATAAAGATTTATTATGGTTGAAACCCATTATTTCTATTGTGGAAACCAGTTGCTTATTTCATGCCCTGTGAGTCTAGGTAGTGTCTGAAAACGAGGGTTTCGCTGCTTAAACAGCTCATAATAGCCAATTGATGTGTGTTCCTATCAGGGGAAGACAACTGGAGTCTCAGCCACCACTGTTTTGAAAGTTTTTCAGATTTTTAAGTCTAAATAAAGCATTTATTATGGTTGAAACCCATTATTTCTATTGTGGAACCAGTTGCTTATTTCATGCCCTGTGAGTCTAGGTAGTGTCTGAAAACGAGGGTTTCGCTGCTTAAACAGCTCATAATAGCCAATTGATGTGTGTTCCTATCAGGGGAAGAGCAACTGGAGTCTCAGCCACACTGTTTTGAAAGTTTTTCAGTTTTTATATAAATAAACATTTATTATGGTTGAAAACCCATTATTTCTATTGTGGAAACCAGTTGCTTATTTCATGCCCTGTGAGTCTAGGTAGTGGTCTGAAAACGAGGGTTTCGCTGCTTAAACAGCTCATAATAGCCAATTGATGTGTGTGTTCCTATCAGGGGAAGACAACTGGAGTCTCAGCCACACTGTTTTGAAAGTTTTTCAGATTTAAGTCTAAATAAAGATTTATTATGGTTGAAACCCATTATTTCTATTGTGGAAACCAGTTGCTTATTTCATGCCCTGTGAGTCTAGGTAGTGTCTGAAAACGAGGGTTTCGCTGCTTAAACAGCTCATAATAGCCAATTGATGTGTGTTCCTATCAGGGGAAGACAACTGGAGTCTCAGCCACACTGTTTTGAAAGTTTTTCAGTTTTTTATATAAATAAAATTTATTATGGTTGAAACCCATTATTTCTATTGTGGAAACCAGTTGCTTATTTCATGCCCTGTGAGTCTAGGTAGTGTCTGAAAACGAGGGTTTCGCTGCTTAAAACAGCTCATAATAGCCAATTGATGTGTGTTCCTATCAGGGGAAGACAACTGGAGTCTCAGCCACACTGTTTTGAAAGTTTTTCAGTTTTTATATAAATAATAACATTTATTATGGTTGAAACCCATTATTTCTATTGTGGAAACCAGTTGCTTATTTCATGCCCTGTGAGTCTTAGGTAGTGTCTGAAAACGAGGTTTTCGCTGCTTAAACAGCTCATAATAGCCAATTGATGTGTGTTCCTATCAGGGGAAGACAACTGGAGTCTCAGCCACACTGTTTTGAAAGTTTTTCAGTTTTTTATATAAATAAACATTTATTATGGTTGAAACCCATTATTTCTATTGTGGAAACCAGTTGCTTATTTCATGCCCTGTGAGTCTAGGTAGTGTCTGAAAACGAGGGTTTTCGCTGCTTAAACAGCTCATAATAGCCAATTGATGTGTGTTCCTATCAGGGGAAGACAACTGGAGTCTCAGCCACACTGTTTTGAAAGTTTTTCAGTTTTTTATATAAATAAACATTTATTATGGTTGAAACCCATTATTTCTATTGTGGAAACCAGTTGCTTATTTCATGCCCTGTGAGTCTAGGTAGTGTCTGAAAACGAGGGTTTCGCTGCTTAAACAGCTCATAATAGCCAATTGATGTGTGTTCCTATCAGGGGAAGACAAACTGGAGTCTCAGCCACACTGTTTTGAAAGTTTTTTTCAGTTTTTATCATAAATAAACATTTATTATGGTTGAAACCCATTATTTCTATTGTGGAAACCAGTTGCTTATTTCATGCCCTGTGAGTCTAGGTAGTGTCTGAAAACGAGGTTTCGCTGCTTAAACAGCTCATAATAGCCAATTGATGTGTGTTCCTATCAGGGGAAGACAACTGGAGTCTCAGCCACACTGTTTTGAAAGTTTTTCAGTTTTTTATATAAATAAAGATTTATTATGGTTGAAACCCATTATTTCTATTGTGGAAACCAGTTGCTTATTTCATGCCCTGTGAGTCTAGGTAGTGTCTGAAAACGAGGTTTCGCTGCTTAAACAGCTCATAATAGCCAATTGATGTGTGTTCCTATCAGGGGAAGACACTGGAGTCTCAGCCACACTGTTTTGAAAGTTTTTCAGTTTTTTATATAAATAAACATTTATTATGGTTGAAACCCATTATTTCTATTGTGGAAACCAGTTGCTTATTTCATGCCCTGTGAGTCTAGGTAGTGTCTGAAAACGAGGTTTCGCTGCTTAAACAGCTCATAATAGCCAATTGATGTGTGTTCCTATCAGGGGAAGACAACTGGAGTCTCAGCCACACTGTTTTGAAAGTTTTTCAGTTTTTAAATAAATTTATTATGGTTGAAACCCATTATTTCTATTGTGGAAACCAGTTGCTTATTTCATGCCCTGTGAGTCTAGGTAGTGTCTGAAAACGAGGGTTTCGCTGCTTAACAGCTCATAATAGCCAATTGATGTGTGTTCCTATCAGGGGAAGACAACTGGAGTCTCAGCCACACTGTTTTGAAAGTTTTTCAGTTTTTATATAAATAAAGATTTATTATGGTTGAAACCCATTATTTCTATTGTGGAAACCAGTTGCTTATTTCATGCCCTGTGAGTCTAGGTAGTGTCTGAAAACGAGGTTTCGCTGCTTAAACAGCTCATAATAGCCAATTGATGTGTGTTCCTATCAGGGGAAGAGAACTGGAGTCTCAGCCACACTGTTTTGAAAGTTTTTCAGTTTAAATAAAGATTTATTATGGTTGAAACCCATTATTTCTATTGTGGAAACCAGTTGCTTATTTCATGCCCTGTGAGTCTAGGTAGTGTCTGAAAACGAGGGTTTCGCTGCTTAAACAGCTCATAATAGCCAATTGATGTGTGTTCCTATCAGGGGAAGAGAACTGGAGTCTCAGCCACACTGTTTTGAAAGTTTTTCAGTTTTTTATATAAATAAACATTTATTATGGTTGAAACCCATTATTTCTATTGTGGAAACCAGTTGCTTATTTCATGCCCTGTGAGTCTAGGTAGTGTCTGAAAACGAGGTTTCGCTGCTTAAACAGCTCATAATAGCCAATTGATGTGTGTTCCTATCAGGGGAAGAGAACTGGAGTCTCAGCCACACTGTTTGAAAGTTTTTCAGTTTTTCTAAATAAAGATTTATTATGGTTGAAACCCATTATTTCTATTGTGGAAACCAGTTGCTTATTTCATGCCCTGTGAGTCTAGGTAGTGTCTGAAAACGAGGTTTCGCTGCTTAAACAGCTCATAATAGCCAATTGATGTGTGTTCCTATCAGGGAAGAGAACTGGAGTCTCAGCCACACTGTTTTGAAAGTTTTTCAGTTTTTTTATATAATAAAATTTATTCCATTTCTATTGTGGAAACCAGTTGCTTATTTCATGCCCTGTGAGTCTAGGTAGTGTCTGAAAACGAGGTTTCGCTGCTTAAACAGCTCATAATAGCCAATTGATGTGTGTTCCTATCAGGGGAAGAGAACTGGAGTCTCAGCCACACTGTTTTGAAAGTTTTTCAGTTTTTTATATAAATAAACATTTATTATGGTTGAAACCCATTATTTCTTGTGGAAACCAGTTGCTTATTTCATGCCCTGTGAGTCTAGGTAGTGTCTGAAAACGAGGTTTTCGCTGCTTAAACAGCTCATAATAGCCAATTGATGTGTGTTCCTATCAGGGGAAGAGAACTGGAGTCTCAGCCACACTGTTTTGAAAGTTTTTCAGATTTTCTAAATAAAGATTTATTATGGTTGAAACCCATTATTTCTATTGTGGAAACCAGTTGCTTATTTCATGCCCTGTGAGTCTAGGTAGTGTCTGAAAACGAGGTTTTCGCTGCTTAAACAGCTCATAATAGCCAATTGATGTGTGTTCCTATCAGGGGAAGAGAACTGGAGTCTCAGCCACACTGTTTTGAAAGTTTTTCAGTTTTCTAAATAAACATTTATTATGGTTGAAACCCATTATTTCTATTGTGGAAACCAGTTGCTTTTCATGCCCTGTGAGTCTAGGTAGTGTCTGAAAACGAGGTTTCGCTGCTTAAACAGCTCATAATAGCCAATTGATGTGTGTTCCCTATCAGGGGAAGAGAACTGGAGTCTCAGCCACACTGTTTTGAAAGTTTTTCAGTTTTTATATAAATAAAGATTTATTATTTCTATTGTGGAAACCAGTTGCTTATTTCATGCCCTGTGAGTCTAGGTAGTGTCTGAAAACGAGGTTTCGCTGCTTAAACAGCTCATAATAGCCAATTGATGTGTGTTCCTATCAGGGGAAGAGAACTGGAGTCTCAGCCACACTGTTTTGAAAGTTTTTCAGTTTTTTATATAAATAAACATTTATTATGGTTGAAACCCATTATTTCTATTGTGGAAACCAGTTGCTTATTTCATGCCCTGTGAGTCTAGGTAGTGTCTGAAAACGAGGTTTTCGCTGCTTAAACAGCTCATAATAGCCAATTGATGTGTGTTCCTATCAGGGGAAGAGAACTGGAGTCTCAGCCACACTGTTTTGAAAGTTTTTCAGTTTTTAAATAAAGATTTATTATGGTTGAAACCCATTATTTCTATTGTGGAAACCAGTTGCTTATTTCATGCCCTGTGAGTCTA
>NW_026115284.1:0-7282 GCF_001640805.2 Lates calcarifer
CGTATTCATTTTTCTAGCTTTTCAACCACTTATGCTGCTGCGACAATGTAAATTTCTCCATTGCGGGACTAATAAAGGATTATCTTATCTTAACTGAGAGTTTACAAAAGAGCAGTAGCCTCATCAGATGCATCATGTTCTGTCCACGTGCTCAGCTAAACATTGTAAAGAAAACTGTGTCATCCCTGCATTGCAGGTAGTGTGTCTCAGTGGAATATTAAATATAAGTACTCTCAGGACAGTATTTGATGACTAATGGACCCCTGAGCCAGAGCAATAGAGTGTGTGTGTGTGTGTGTGTGTGTGTGTGTGTGTGTGTGTGTATGTGTATGTGTATGTATGTAGAGAGAGAGAGAGAGAAATACACTGAGTTTCTTTGGTTGTGTTTGATTCACTGACTCATCACTTAATAATTTTACAGTGGAGAGTTGTATTTACTGGGAAAGATTATACAGAATGTTCACTTAGCTCTGTGAGGAAACTGGAGTCCCTGGCATTGCTACTGTTAAGTGCACAGAGAGCCTCCCGCTGTCAAAAGTATGTGGACACTTACTGGTTATTAAAGATGGCCTTGTGTTTTTGTGGAGCACAGGGGAGCAATGTACTTAGTGGAAAATGCACAAACAGAGAATCTGACCCAGCTGATCTATCAACAAAAGAGGCAGCAGCGAGCGCAGTGCATCCCAGGCATGACGAGACATAAGTCACCAAGGTCTCATGTGCTTGTGTCCTTTTGCCTGTGACCTCCCTGTTAAAAGGTCACCCTAATGAGACTACTCCCCGGGTGCCCTTCAAGTGCCACGCTGGAGTGCAGGAAACAATGCTCCCTCACAGATGCTATTTTGAATGGTGTCACAGTGTAAAACTGGCAGGGCTGAATTATTGCCGGCCCTTTGATGCTGTTTATATCCCTGCTGTCTTGTCAACACATATAATCATACAGCAGATTCCTGATCCAGGGCCTGATATTGCCAATAATGCTGCCCAAAAACACAAGCAGTAACGTCTTTTCATAATGATTCAGTAAAAGCCTCAGTGTTTTGTTTTTTTTTTTTTTTGGCTTTTGTGCTACTCTTGTACTGGTCTTGCGCAGTACATTTGTCACTGTTTTGCTCTAGCCCAGTGGTTCCCAAACTGGGGTCTGGACACAAAAATCCAGACACAAGATAAATCTGAGGAGGTCACCAGATGATTGAAAGAGTACTCTGCTGATTTAGGACTGTGCTCCTATAACAGTTATTTAAAATCAATGCAGCAGTCCATTGCAGGGCAGATGGCTGGCCAAATTTAGAGCCACCAATTAACCTAACCTGCATGTCTCTGGACTGTGGGAGGAACCTGGATTACCCAGGGAGAACCCATGCAGGCACAGGGAGAACATGCAAACTCCAAACAGAAAAGCCCCAGGTGAAGTGTGGCTCAAACCCAGAACCTTCTTGATGTGAGGCGATAATATGTCCGACTTGGCACTAACATGAAAGTAACCTCAAAGCAAAAACAAATATGGACCAAATATGGCCAAAAACCATCTTTCAGTGCAATCAGTGCACAACAATTTATCTCTCACACCACCAACTCTTTATTTATATAACTATTTTTATCCAATATGACGTGAATGCAGCATAAACTGTGATGAACGGTCACATTAAGCAGTCACAAGCCAGTAAGGTTGAAAACAACTGCTCCCTTTGACTGTCAGTCACATGCAAGATGTCAAAACACATATATCATAATCTTAAGTGAAATCAATTTTTGTATTACTGTGGATTATATCGTGTCTTCCACAGAAGCACTTGTGCAGTCACAAGCCCACACTTCCCTAAAGCCTCTTTGTGATTGTTCCTCTCTGGCCTTGCAATTAGCTTCGTGGCTGCCGCGTGTGTACTAAAAAAAAAAAAAAAAAAAGTTCGCAAAAGCATGCACTTAAGAGGACGAGGTCTCAGAAAACAAACTCCGGAAGCCACTGATTGACAGATCTGTCTGCCCACTCTGGTTCACTGGCTAAAGCCGTGGCTGCTGTGGCTGTGCTGTGGTTGCCTCTGGTCCATGCCCGAAGACATCCGACACAAGGCCATTTCTAGGTTACAATAACACCACCACACTGACACAACTGCAATGCCGGATATCCGAAACACTTAGGAACTCATCAGGCCATATTTAGTCTGAGGCTTGTAAATAACTACTGCCCCCTACCAGTGAATTTTCTCATTGACAGAGCATTTTGCCTCCACAAAGAGCTAAAAATACTTCCAGCTTGGGGCTTAAAAACACAGTTGCAATACAAATTGCTTCCTTTACAAGACTTTTATTACATTAAGAGCAGTCTTGCATCTTATTCCTGCAATACATGACAATTATTTGCATCTTAACCCAAAATGTCTCGATAGTAAAGAGGCAATCTATTTTTTCTTTACTCTGCGAGGAATGTAAATAACAACACTGCAGTCTCCGCCTGCGGAACAACCATACAAGGATAAATGGCGCTGGACCGAGAGAGCCCCACACAAACTACCAGTCTGAGATGCTGCACAGAACATAATGATGGCATTCACATCAGTGGTTGAGGGGGAAAACTGCCTCCTGACCACTTCCAACTAACAAGCTCAAATTAAGAACACTGATGACCTCACGGCTGCCAACTAGGCTAGTAAATACAGCTGGATGTCTAATTCAGAAACAGTCTGGTAATGCCGCATGCTGCTGGTGCCACAGATAGAAGTGACAGTTATAGGTTCATTCAATATTTAAGACTAGTATAAGTTAAAGAAGACAGAGCCTGGCCCTTTACTTTCTGTCTTGTTGTGAATTGTATTTAATTGTCTTTTTTTATTTTAAGAGCATGGATTAACAGGTAAAGTTTAATTACTGAATATTAATATTAATTAGAATATTAATATTAATTTAAAGCCAGAGTTCTAGAGAGCTTCATACCAGGCAGCAAGACTACAAATTGTAGAAGCTATTCAAATGAGGAAATTTAATGTGACAAAAGACATTGACTGCAGAATTTAAGCAAAAGTCAAAGATCTCTTATATGCATATAGTAATATTCAGGTATATTACCATTAGAAACAGGCAAATAAAGATCTTGATCTCAGCGAGATTAAATAAATATATAAGAAGTTATGTTCTTTTCTGACCACTGCAACAGTGTCTCTGGTGTCTGTGTTGTTAAAAGACATTACAGCAACAGTATTTCTTTATTCTCCTATTATGGCCATTTCAAGCTCACTTATTTCATTTTCTCTGTAAACCAACAATACGTTTTTTTTTTCATTCACAAGGAACGCTAATGTACATGAACCATTTTGCATGGGCCATAGTTAAATATGTATATTCAGTTAGAGATCATATACCTATATATTTTTAAGTCTGGACAATTTTCAGTACATAACGTCTACCGGAGTCATAATCTCGGAGGGTATTTATACTTGTAGCTTAGTGAAGCATTCTACATTCTCTTCTCCACCAGTGTTCACGTGACTTTGTTTGGGTACATATAGTATCAGAGTGGAGGCGGTGTAGTTTTCACGCCAGCAACATAAAACTAAATCATTTCCTGAAGTTAAAAAGAGATGTATGTATGGAAAAGTACCAGATAAATGAGGCTGTCATTCATCTCATGATCAGCTTAAATGTAGTGGAGGCAGTTTTATGATTAATCAGGTGGTTCAAATGTCACCTGTTGTTACAGCTATTGTCTGGGACACGATGTAAACATCTATATGTGTGAATGGAAGCGTGATGTTTTGACCGCAGTGTTTGCATGACTGGATCTGATATTTTGGTCATGGCTGTAGGCAGCACTGGAGGAGTTTAGGAATGTGTGACCACAGGGCCCTTTGGCCCCATGTCTTCCTCCCTTGTCTGGGTACAAAGACACGGACCATCACATCCCTGAACGTCTCCTCCAGGTCCACTGTGTGACAAACCGCAGCCGACAACCACCCACTCACAAACTGGAAAATGACAACCCTTGGGACGGCTGGTGCTCTCTTAGAAGTGCAGTAAAAACGGAGCGATTTCCCTTTCACTGCACTTCAGAGGGAGCTGTGATTGCTTCCGCCCTGAGTGTGGGCGACTGGGCGGCCGAGGACATGTCACAATCATGTCAATCAGCAGGTCAGACTCTTGTACCTCTGTGATCTGAAGCCCAGGCGCTTCAGACTCCTACTGCCATCTGCTGGACTGCTGGTAGCATGGCTGAACTCTCTACCATTGCCTGCAAATGTAAGAACAGAAAAGTTTTTTCTTTATTTTATCTGTTTGGTCCATTAAAAATATTAATGACAAAATGATCAGCAAGAAATGGCCAGCAATGTATATGTACATACATATAAGACTGATGTGTGAGTACCTGCAAGTACATCTTTAGTATACTATTTTGACCCTGTATATACTGTATAACTGGAGCACTGAAAAACCATTCTTTGCCTTTTTAAAACATCCAAATCTCCAAACATATTTTTAAGTGACTGATGTTTATTTTTTCAGTGTGGGGCCCCACACACCTACATGTTAGCTCATGCAAACTTAGGTTTGGCAGCCTGGTGATGTACGAGTGGGATAAATAACTCTCAATGGCATGCGGTGTCTCAAAAAGGCCTTTTTTTCACTGGCAGGAGACAATATTTACTCTGAGGAACAGAGACCACAGAGACACCGGGTGGCAGGTAACATATGTTGTCTCTGTTAATTTATTCAGATAAATACTGTAATCACGTAATGTTAATTTGATATTTAATTTTAAAAAAGACCTAAGCCCAATAACAAACACTTAGACTTTTAGTTTTGTTATTAAAGAACTGTGACCAAGATATGCACTGAGTGGGAAATTCAACAGATGAGTGTGCTCTCTGCTGGACAAACGGTGTACTGAAGACACATTTTCTTAATGACCTCAAACATTCAGTATACTTTGGCCTGCCGCGGCCCAAACAGCATTTCCCCATAGGCCACCATTTAAAAGAGACGCCTGTAAAACCATTATAAGAGTGTGTGTGTGTGTGTGTATATATATATATATATATATATATATATATATATATATATATATATACACACATATATATACATCTTTTGACTTTAACTTCATTTTCAGTCATTTGTGTTTCCGTGACTGGCATCCCCGACATGAGTTGAGGGCCCCTAACATGGACGCTTGAAAATGCAACGAACAGTTTACAGTCTACCGACATTTTGCATCTCTTTGTGGTACTATGGTAGTAGTGTATTGATCATTTTCCTTTTGTATGTTTCTCTTTGATTTCCTCCAGGTGTTACCTTTTCGCCCACATCATCATCCACAATCGCAGAGACATGGTCCATGATCAGAGAGACATTGTTGAGGATGAGGGAGACATTGTCCAGATCAGACACATTGTCCTTGACTTACATAGACATGCACAAAGGTCTGTAGTGACGGAGTTCCCTGATTTGGCGGCATCGTCCATGATCAGACATTGACAATGATCACAGAGACTCTGTCCATAATATCAGAGATGGGCCACCAGGTAATTCACAAACAGCTTTACATCAACTGCCAGACACAGAGCACAGGCATGAAATTGTTAACAGTCAGTATTTGATTTTCAGCCTGAATAGTTCATAATTTCTCAGAAAATAGACTTAACCCATTATTTAAGTTTGTTTGATAGCTCATGTCAAGTCAAGTCAAGTCAAATTTTATTTATATAGCGCCAATTCACAACAGAAGTTATCTTGAGGCACTGTACAGATAGAGCAGGTCTAGACCGTACTCTTTATCTTATAAAATTTACAGAGAGAAACCCAACAGATCCCACCATGAGCAAGCACTAGGCGACTGTGGCAAGGAAAAACTTCCTTTTAAGAGGCAGAAACCTCGAGCAGAACCGGACTCAAGGTGGGCGGCCATCTGCCTCGACCGGTTGGGTTTAGACAGAAAGAGAGGGGGGTGGGGGAGTGGGGTAGGAGAAAGACAACATTGCAGATACACAGACTACACAGAAGTCAAAATGTAAATAGTAGTAGTAGTAGTAGTAGTAGTAATAATAATAATAATAATAATAATAATAATAATAATAATAATAATAATAGTAATAATTATTATTACAGCTAAAGGAATAACAATGACAAACAATGGTACATTAATAGCACTAACACTATCAATAACATTAGTAAGCTCATGTATGAACAGTTGAAAGTTACGGAGGATTATTAAGGATAATCACTGTTACTGTGAGGTATTGGAAAGATAATGACCAGTTATGCCTTATTTTATTATGTATTTTTGTAGTTATTTTTCACTAATGAAAAACCTGGTCTTAAACAAATGCTCTGTGTGTTTCAGCTGAATTAACAGAAACAAAATAATCCACCAGGTGAAGGTAAGCAAATATTTGTTAAAATAAACAAATCCAGTTATTTGTAAATTAGAAATAATATAGAATATAGAAGTAATAATAAAAGTAACCTAATATCCAAAGTTGGTAAAAGAACTCTGTAATATAAAAGTGATGCAGAAGTAATAGTAATTTAAAATAAAGATTAAAATGTGACAGTATAAAAAGACATCAAAAAAGTAACAAAAAATGACTTCGTAATGCATCAAAATGAAAAAAAAAATGCAGAGCATAGTAATTGTCAAAAAAAAGTCATAGTATAGTAAGGAGTCAAAAATTGTCCAAAAAAAAGTCATAGTATAGTAAGGAGTCAAAAATTGTCAAAAAAAGTCATAGTATAGTAAGGTATGAAAAACCAAACAAAAAGTCATAGCATAGTAAGTAGTCAAAAATTGTCAAAAAAAAGTCATAGTATAGTAAGGGGTCAAAAATTGTCAAAAAAAAGTCATAGTATAGTAAGGAGTCAAAAAAAAGTCCCAGTATAGTAAGAAGTCAAAAATTGTGAAAAAAGTCATAGTATAGTAAGGAGTCAAAAAAAGTCCCAGTATAGTAAGGAGTCAAAAATTGTCAAAGAAAAGTCATGGCATAGTAAGGAGTCAAAAATTGTCAAAGAAAAGTCATAGTATAGTAAGGAGTTAAAAACTGTCAAAAAAAAGTCATAGTATATCAAGGAGTCAAAAATTGTCCAAAAAAAAGTCCCAGTATATTAAGGAGTCAAAAATTGTCACAAAAAAGTCATAGTATATTAAGGAGTCAAAAATTGTCAAAAAGTCCCAGTATATTAAGGAGTCAAAAATTGTCACAAAAAAGTCATAGTATATAAGTAAAAATAGTATAAGGAGTCAAAAATTGTCACAAAAAAGTCATAGTATATTAAGGAGTCAAAAATTGTCAAAAAA
>NW_026115285.1:0-14907 GCF_001640805.2 Lates calcarifer
ATGTCATTACCCCACGCAGTTCAATTATATGGTCCCACATGACACACTCGAGGGTGACGATCTTGATGTCACCCCAGAAATGCTGAAAGACGTCGACAAGGTCATTTTCAACAACTGTGTGAAAACTGGTGCTGTGCAGAGATTGCACTGATTGAAATCAATTTGGAATTCCCAGTCACTGAAAAATTCATTGCCTTTTCTTTCAAGCTACACCCTGACGACATCACCGAAAAAATTCTGAAACAAACACATCATTACACCACATCGTTAAACACAACACCAATCACCATGAATAGAAAAGAAAGCACACAGATGGAGGAGACACTGAGAATTAGTGTGGACACTTTCAGGAAATCTGCAGATTCTTCTCCAGTGTGGGCAAAGCCTTATGCCAATTATGATCAAACCAGGAACACATACTTTAGCAGTCAAGTGACAATTACACGTCTTCAAATACACTTGGTCATTGGAGCACAGCACAACACAAGTATGCTGAATTTAAAAACCAAAACCAAAAAACAGTCACCTTATTGACTCCAAACTTGAGAGTGAAAATGTTACTGGGTAACAGATGATAAGGTAGAGGCAACAGCACTGTTAGGCCATAGTTGTTCTCAAAGTGCACCAGCTAGACAATTTTAAAAGTTCAGTTGCTGCTGAAAAGCTAGCCCCAGTCCCTCTGGTCTTGTGTTTGCCTACCGGCAGGCTGGCCAGGTCGCTGTTGGCCCCTGATGTAACTTAGCTGCCTCTAGAGTGAGTCTCTCATCTCATAGATGGACTCCAGATCCACTGTCTTGCTCTGCAGCTGGTGACAGTAGTTGTGTCACCACAGGTGGCATCCTTGTTCTGCTCTGCAGCCTCTTCTACAATCACCATTACACGTCTATAATCATGAAATCCATTACATTTTATTAAGATGGTTAAGATGGTTTTGTTCTAAAGAATAAACTGTTTAGCAACATATCTGTGAAATAGTTATTATCAGTATTTCTTATTTACACCATGTTTTTTGGGTGGTATGCCATTCCATGAATGTGTATAACTGCTTACCAAATCAGAGGTGTACTTGTGAATGCAACACTTTTTCTAGTCATCCCTGTGTCAGCCATTGGAACCTGTCAACAACACAAATTAAATACCAATATAAGAGTTTGAGATTTTTACCAAAAAATAAAATGATAACATTATAACAACATTTATTTTAGGATAATGTTGAAAAAGTTTCATTTAATTAAACACCCACCATGAGTTACATTTATTTAGTTTCTCAGGTTACCAATTCAGATTATTCATGTGAACATCTTGACACAAACCTATGTTGATACGTATCCTTGGACACTTACGGCGTATATCTGCGCAACACGTAGACTTGATTGTTTGATTTCAAACATAAGATGACAAAAAAAGCAGACGTCTCATATTTATTCAGCTTTTACACATAAGTGTAGCTGTAAAAGCGGACAATGACAGATATATTATCAGCTGTAGGGAGGAAGTTGCTGAAAAAAAGGGGAATTGGCTGCTGGGCGCCACCAGTGCCTAGCAACGGTTGCTAAGCAACAGTCGCTTTGGGGCAAAGCCTTTCATGTGTGACGTCATGTCGTGACGTTGCATTTTTTGTTAGTAAGTAGGAGTTAGAGAAGGTTTCTCCAGCAAAACCCGGACGAGAGGAAAGAATTTACAAAACTCCCACATCGAAGCAAGATACTCAAACACATCGACATAAACACACCGTGAATAGTAGACAAAGCGGAAAGATGGAGAACACACCGAGAATTAGTGTAGACACTTTCCTCCCGGTTGTGGAAACTTTTTCCGTAAGATCACACCGGAACAGTGCGAACTTCTCAAGGCAGGTAAACCCGACCACGCCACGAAAGTGATCATAGCACAAACTTTTATTTAGAAGTTGTGTCTATTTTAGAGAGTACTGCTGTGTCTCAGGAAGGTGTATCGACAAGTGTCGGCGACACACTTCCGCAGACGTTTGCACGTGCTCTGTCCGTCGAGAGAGAGGTCCACACAGCCAGCTCACAAAAGTTAACTGAGCTGATAGATAATGAGGTGGCAGAGAGCGTTAACTCTGTCATCTCTACCAAGATAAGCAATGTGGAGCCTGTAATTTCTCCACATGTTACTGCCCCACGCAGGCTTAATAACATGGTTTCGCATGCCTGCAAAATGTTAAAGGAATTGATGGTAATGATGAGAGCTGGGTGTGTACCTACACCACAGAAAAACAAAAGTGAGGTCGAAGACGAGGATGATTTGGAGGACAGAAGCTCAAAAGGCTCTGCCAAGGACAGGGACAGCCTTGTGGCTTCAACATCAAAAACTGTCCAGGAAATTATCACAAAAGAGATCAGGGAAATCACTGATTCCCTTCTGGATGGCATTTCTGACTACGATTACCAGCAGTTAGAGTCTAGCTCCTCTGTGGAGATTAAAAACGTGGGAGATGACATCGCTCAGGTGATTGTCGACGAAATTTTGGAAGAGAGAGATGCTGTTGGAACACCAGAGCACAAATCCTCTCTGAAGAAAGTGGGGACGAAGATCAGGACCTTTGTGGCAAAGCAGTTTGCCCAAGCGTCCATTTTTAATATCATAACAGAACTGAAGAAAAAATTCTGTCACGGTTCCAAAGCGCCAAGCAGGCAGTCAATGCAGTCTCTCAAGGCTGATGTCGACTCTCTGCTTGAGACAGATATTTTTGAGCCGAGATGGACAGAGGAGATTTGTGCCGGTAAAGTTGAGGAATTCACTGAGGAACTCAGTGATATTCTCAACAACTACGTGGATGAGATGCGCCCCAGGCTTACCCCAGAACCAAATGGGATGGGTTCATCTGCCGTGGTTGTTAGCTCACCACGTAAAGTCATATCGACTGACATAAACAGCAGAGTGAGGCGTTTCCTTGGTCTGATGAGGTGGTGGCTTAAAACACAGGCTGACACTCACAGTGACAAGGTGACCTCACTCACTGTAGCAGAAACTCAGTCAGAGGAACCAACACAGCTGCCAGAGATCACGGTTGTTGAGACCAGTGAGCCTTTTGCAGCTGCTCCAGTCTCTGACTCCGTTTATCAGGAGATTCGTGCCAGATGTGATGAAGAGCAAAGAGCAGAGACAGAAAAAAAACAAAATGTCTGTCCAGATAATAGTTGAGAAGCTGGTTTCTCGCCTGTTCCGTAAAGCAAAAATGAATTGTGCTTCCAGAGCGCCAGATACCATCATAAGGTGCCTGTTTGAAAAAATCTGGGCTGAACTCGAGGGTGACGATTTTGTTGTCACCCTAGAAATGCTAAAAGACCTCGACAAGATCATTTTTAGCAGTCTCTGCGAAAACTGGCGCTGTGCAGAGATTGCACTGATTGAAATTGACTTGGAATTCCCAGTCATCGAAAAATTTGTTGCATTTTCTTTTAAACAACACCTGACAACACCACCAAAAAAATGCAGAGCCATCCGCAGATTCTTCTCCCGTGTGGGCAAAGCCTTCACCAGGCCCTTCAGGAAGTAGATGCCGAGTTTACATCCTGCCTCAAATTCTGAATACCACCTCGCTTGCTGGCCTCTGCTCGCCAGAGACCAGTGAAACAGGAGGTTACTCAGATACGGGGCAGGATTTGAGCTCTAGTATGGGTTTTACTCCGGGTCCTCCGGTTTCTCCCAATTTCTAAAAAAAAAAAAAAACATGCATCAATTGGACACTCTAAATTGCTTAATTAAGAACTAACTGCTGGTATGGGTTTTACTCCGGGTGCTCCGGTTTCTCCCAATTAAAAAAACAAAAAAAACAAAACAAAAAACGCAGCAATTGGACACTCTAAATTGCTGAATCAAGAACATCACTCAGAAAACAAACAAAAAAAACCAAAAACAAACAAACAAACAAAAAATAAAAATAAAAAACAAAAAAATAAGAATTGATCCGATTATAATTTACTGTCAGATCTGTAAACATACTCATTTCATTTTCACTGAGGTACAAACACAATGAAAAGCTGTTGTTTTTTTCATGTGATACTAGAGGAAATATTTTTTCTATCTTTTTTAACCATCTTTAATCCAGTAGAGTAGTAAAGAGTTGTCATGAAAAGTTTCAACCAACTGAGGGCACCAGTTATCTAAAACCATGGGCCCTGATCAGTGGAGAGGATTTCTCTTCTCTCCTGTGTTCAGATCTCAAAGGACAAACCAACTAAAATCTGTAGAAAAGACACAATAAAATAAGAAATTATATACATATACACATTATTGATTCCTCTTAAACAATATTACATTTGTTGTCCTACTAGATAAATAAGTCTTCATCTAAGAGAGTGCAGATATGGACTACAAATAACTCTGCAAGCATATCAAGAGCATGATGAGAGTGTATAACTGTTCTTCTTTCACATAACTGAAAAGGGAGAAAGTCAAGATTTTTGTCTTGTGTCATTTGTATGAATGTATTGAACCCAGGCAGTAATTATATCAGCAGAAGCCAATGTAAACAATAAAACAGCAGAGTATTGACCTTTATTGGTTTTATTGGTGATATGACTTTTCATATTTTGTGAGTACTGAGACAAAATCATGTTTCTTATTTGTGCGCCTTATGTGTAGCTAGTTCATGTTCCATCACTGTATAACGAGTTTCAGATGAGCAGTGATTCCTCATCTCATTCAGTTTGCCTTCAGGAGCTCTGCGTCTGTAAAAGAGCAAAAACATCAGATACATTTATCATATGTATACCAGGTGTTTAGTAACAAGTCTGGTTTTCCATGAGCTGGGTCATTGTGTATTTGCTTTGCATTACTATATTCAATATCTCACCATCTTAACCACTCCGCAGTACTCCTCACACTCTGCCTTAGTGTAGAACTTGTTGGCGTTGGCCTGGCAGAAACCATGTTTGTAGGGCACACACAGACCGACGGTAGAGTCAAAGGCCCATATGGGTGGCTGACCTCTGCAGGGTTGGGGTGCCATGGGCAGACGGCACACGGCTGGGGAGATAGAGCAGAACAGGGTTATGTCCATATGTTTTCACGTCCATTGTGTCGTGACAGGCTGTATTACTTAATTTTGGCCCATGGATGTGCTTTGACAGTTCTGTTCTTGTGTATATCTGGTCAAAGTTCAGTGAAGGGGACACACATGAATTTACCCCTCACCCTCAGTGCGACATCTCTGCAGACACACTCTCTCAGTTGCAAAGTTGTTCTGGTTCCCCAAACACCCTCCGTACTTAAACATCTCACAGCTCATTGAGGAGGCGTTGTAATAGTAACGCTGGTGCATCCCAAAACATGGTCCTGTCTCTGGTGCTGCTCCACAGGCCACTATGGGGGGTGTGTGGGGTGACATAAGAGAGAATAGTTCAATATGCAATTCTGTACGTTTATATGTAAGCATATCAGGGTGTGTCATTAATCATCTGAGTAAACTGATATTGTACCTGTTCCATCGAAAAGAGCTGTGTCGTCACCAGAACCCTCCTCTTCTGCAGGAGCCAGAGAAGGGACCACATCTCTCCTCACCCTCTGTATCACAGCCACAGACACTCAGTCAGAGATATAAAGTCATCTGGACCCAAGATGTTTCAAACACTATATAAAACAATGTAAGTTAAGTTAATTCAATGTATTTTAGTACCTGAGGCTCAGGCTGCGCTGATGGTTTCTGCCACCTGCTCTCCAGGAACACAGTCACCTGCACAGAGATTAAATGAAAAAACATAATTTTGACATTTAGACTCTCTTTGCATCTTCAGTTGTCTGAATGTGCTAGTTATCATGTTTATGTCTTAACTGTTTCATGAGGAGTGATATTTACATCTCTCTCTGTGGAATATTGTCTGAATATTCGAGCCATGTTAGTGCAAGTTTGTGTGTTTGTGATAAACTGTGCATCTGTGTTGTACCTTTGTTCTGCTTGATGATAATAGTGTCGTCAGTCATTCCTTGTTGTCTGACCAGTGTCTTGAAGTCCTCGAGCACGGTGTCTCTTACGGTCATAGTTCGACCTGGAGAGGGCAGATTAATTTAGATGAAGTAAGATGTCAACAAAAAATTTGAAAGGTTTGAGGCAGAGGGATGTTCTCAAATTCACCTAATGATCACTTTAACTAAATTGATGGCTGATTTCACTTTAATTTATTCTGTTTGATTTAAAATATCATCTGTCAAGTGTATTCATATAAACAGATAAGGTGTATTGTATAATAAATTAGGCAAAGTCCTGGTAAAAAAAAAAAATCATAATACAGACTGCTGAAATACAAATATACTACTTTGGTTTTGTTTTGTGATTCATTCAGTAGATTTTAGGTTGAAATTATGCTGTTGCTTTTTAAAAGAACAAAATACAGTAATGGAAAACAAAAATTAAATGTGCCAACATATCTATGGAGAGTCCACTTACTGTAAAGCTTAACTGAGGTGCTCTTCTCCCCTGATGATTTCTCTTTGCTCATTATCATTATCGCATATTCAATGTAGTTTGTGTGAACCACATAGGCGTCCACGTCTGCCCCCTCTGCAGTAAAGAGAGCACAGGACCTATAAAACTTCACTGAAGAGGGAGCTGCATCACCACAAGATTACACAGAGAAAGTCAGTGAGAAAGATACGTACTTGCAACATGGTAGAAGAATCGTCCTGGTGTGGACGTTAACTCATAATCCCCGGACATCTCTTTACATGTTCCGTGTCTGCACACACACACAAAAAGTAGGGAACTAAACATAAACATGTCTGACAGGTTATGTGTTTGCAGTTGTAAGTTTCTCTTTTCATGTATAATGCAGCAAGCATGTGACTAAATATATATCTGACTATATGTGTGTGTATATATATATATATATATATATATATATATATATATATATATATTTACACAAACCTGAGTACAGTTCGTGTCATCTTGAGTTTGCCTTCAGTGGTGCCTCTCTGCAGTACCAGTTTACCAATGGCTGCATCTGCCCTGTGACGCTGCATATGCTGACATGTACTTGCCACGGCAACATCATGCCACGTTCCCAAGAACTGTTAGAAAGAAATACCATAATATACTGTACAGTTTACTAACATACAGATGTTACAAAATCAAAACTGCATTAAAAAAAAAACAAAGCAACACATCAAATATCAGAATAAAAACACTCTAATGATTGTGAAATAGTTTCATGCCATATGTTATAACAACACTTATCATCACACACAGTAACATTTGGGAGAGGTGCTGTTCAACTTATATAAGATAAAACATGTAAAAAAAAAAAAAAAAGAGTCTTAAATTCTATTAGGGACACAGCAGATCTTTTTTCCAAACTGCTTTAAAGTTTGCAACAGTTTTAATGCATAAAATCAATCAGTCAAATCTGTACAATGAAATTATTTATCCCCAAAATGTCAAAGGGTAAAGGGTGTTAATCTAATAAGAGAAATAAATTATAGAAAAGAGAACACATACAAAGTACTGAAGTTACAGAATAATACACATGTAGGAGAAAAAATAAAATTAAGATGGCAGAACTCAGTTACTCACCCGGAGATCAAAGTTCTCCTGGGTGGTGTAGAGAGGTTCTGGGAGTACAGGGAGCCCCTCAAGGGTCCAGGTCCATCCCAAGACCAGCAGGGGAACCAGAATCACTGCTTTCTGCATCCTATCAGCCTGTCTGCCCACTCGCACTGAGAGGACTTGAGGTCTGAGATACTGAATTTCAGGAAAGCCCCCCTCTAACTCCTCAAAGGGGGACAGGGCATTGACCTGTTTTTTAGTGTGTGCTGCAGCCCCCGCATGTACACACTGCGGAAGCCAAATAAAAAAAAACAAGTGAAGGAGCAAAGTTCTGCTTGCCTGTCTGTCTGTGCCTGGGCAGCTGACTACTTAAACACTGGACTTCAAAGGTTTGGCAACACCAACAAATCAATATGCTACGTGTCTCACTCTGAGAGACAAATGAGTAACGACTACATGTTATTTTATACTGTGTTATATGTTTTATACCTGGGAAGTTTATGCTGCACATGTCCCCCGCTGGATGGTACTTAAGGGAAGTTATCAAATTCTACAGTTTAATCTCTGGAACAGATTTACGTGGTGGAACTACAACTCCCATAATGCTTTGGACGTTAACAAGAAGCGTTACCTTGGGGTCAATGAGTTAACTATGGGGTGCAATTGGAGCCTGTCTTTCTTAAAGCCTATATTTGGTTACATTGTGCAAAGTGGCAACATTAAAAACATTCCGAATTAGCTATTAGAAGTTCCCGATTGTAAAGTACCCATTGATGAAGAGAACTATCACTAACTTACTCTTATACCGAAGAAAACCGAAAAATGGGAGGATTCTTGGACAAGTTCGGATAGAGCGTTTTATTTCTTAGATTCCCAGGAAGTTAGACATTTATCTGCAATCGGGGCCGGGTGTACGCAGGGGCGAGAGGGGCAACCCGTCGTGTGTCGTCATCTGTCATGGCCGCAGAGAGGCGGAGAAACGAAGTCGGAGAACATATTTAAACCGAAGTTCGACTCTTAAGCTCGGTTTGTCAGTACTGTGAGAAAACTTAATTACCGAAGAAGCCTGGATGTTAAAAAAAAGCTGTGAGCTGCTTTTTTGTCGAACACGAGTGAGGCTGGACGCTGGACGCACCTGTGGCGCGACGGTAAGGCTAAGGAGCGAACTAGCTAGCGGGTAGCGTTAGCATCTGCGTTAGCGGTGAGCGTTTGCATTAGTCCTCTCATTTAATGATATTTTTAAAACTCATTTCCATTCTCAGTCGTTTTAATCGCGTGGGTAATAGTGTGTTGGGTGAAAACACAATGAACTCATGACAGTCTGTTAATGTTGTATTTGTCTGTTTTATGTTGTATTTGTTTAGTCACGGACATTTTGCATCTTTTTGTAATTTTGTCTTCCATCCTAATCATTTTGATGCAGTTTATTGCGGACTATCATGTCGTTGTCATAGTTGTGTGTCTATTTGCGGCCAGTTTGTATTCTATTGCGTCTGTACCTGGCTGCCTTACACCTGGATGTCAGCCTTTCCGACAGCAAATCTGAGGTGCCGCCACGGCCACGGCCTTCGACGAAAACTCAAGCTTTTTTATAACTTTTAATCATAAAGGCGTCAACAGTATACCGAGTGAGTTTGAACTCGTTATGATTAAATCTCTATGAGGAGTTTGTTCATACACAACGTCCCCAAATGCCGAAAGGTCTTCACCAGGTCTGAAGCATGTGCAGGTTTCCTGAGTTTTTGAGCAGTTGTCGGCCCTCAAAAAGGCGATTCAAGAAGAATCAGCGCTATTCCAATGGTGCCTTCGCACGCTTTCGTGCTTGAGCCCTAATAAGTAATGTAATATTAGAGTTAACAGTGGAAGTAATCGGTTATATAAAAGAAATGCAGAAGTACTAGTAATCCAAAAAGGAGGAAAAATGCTATAAACGTATCTGTGTTTTTATGGTTAAACTGTTGATGAGGAATAAGTAGTAATGTATTGATCATTTTCCTTTGAATGGTTCTCTTTGATTTCCTCCAGGTGTCATCCCTTCATCCATGACATTGTGCACGATCGCCAAGACAATCGTCCATGACTGCAACGTGGTCCGTAATTGGAGAGGCATTGTTGAGGAAGAGGGAGACGTTGTCCATGATCAGACACATTATCCATGACCTGCACAGACATGTGCAAAAGTTGATGGTGACAGAGTTCCCCGATTTTATGGAATTGTCCATGATCATAGTTACATTGTCTGTGATCACAGAGCTGTAGCCCATGATCAGAGACATCATCCATGATCACAGAGAATCTTTGTACAGTGAAGAAGTTCTCTGAGACCAGGACAGATGCCTCCAGGTAATTAACAAACAGATTCACATCAACTGTCTAACACAGAACACTGACATTAAATTGTTTATGTTCAGTAAAAGTGTAGTAATAGGAGTCATCTGCAATATTAAAATAATGTATAAGTAATCTGTATCGATAGAAGTAAGTAAAGTATTAGCAATATCAGAAGTAAGATGTAATAGTTAAAGTAATGTTATTAGATGTAGTTTGCAACAGTAAGTTATCTGTAAATTTAGAAGTAATTTGTAGTAAGAAAAGTAATATGTAACGATAAAAGTAATAATAGTACTTTAATATTAGAGGTAACAGTAAAAGTAATCTGTAATATAAAAGCAATGCAGAAGTAATGGTAAGGTGTCAAAAACTGTCAAAAAATGTCAGAGTATAGTATGACGTCAAAAATGTAAGGTGCCAAAAATTCATAGTATAGTAAGGCATAAAATTTTTTTGTTAAATGTTCTGTTTCAGCTGTAATGTTGAATATTTATCTGTTCTTCATGGTTAAACTGTGAAATAGGTAGTAGTTATTGATCATTTCCTGTGTATGTTTCTCTTTGATTTCCTCCAGGTGTCTCCACTTCGTCCACAACATCGTTCATGAACACTGAGACGTCATCCACGATCACAGAGACATGGTCCATGATCGGAGAGACATTGTGAGGATGAGGGAGACATTGTCCACGATCTGAGACATTGTCCGTAATCGCAGAGACCTTGTCAAAGATGAGAGAGACGTTGTCCATGATCAGAGACATTGTCCCATGCTTCGTAGAGACCTTGCGATAGAATCGGCGGAGACGGGGTCACCGGATTTGACGGCATTGCCCGCGATCATGGAGACATTGTCAATGATCACAGAGACACCGTCTATGATCTCAGAGACATCGTCCACGATTACAAACACATTGTCCATGATCGCAGAGATATTGTCCATAATCTCAGAGACATTGTCCGCGATCACAGAGACGTAGTCCACGATCAGAGAGACGTCGTCCACGATCGCAGAGAGTCTTTGTACAATGAAGAAGTTCTTTCAGACTGGGACAGAGACCTCCAGGTAATTCACAAACACCTTTACATCAGCTGTCCAACACAGAACACCAACATTAAACTGTTTATGTTCAGTAATGACTATATCAGAAAAGTGTAATAATAGAAGTAATCTGCAATATAAAAATAATGCCTAACATGTATTAATAGAATAAAAGTAAGAAGCAATATTAAAAGTAAGATTTAATAGTCAAAGTAATTTGTTACTAGATGTTTGAAACAGGAACGTTTTCTGTAAATGAAAAGGTAATACGTAATTGGAAAAGTGATCTAATTGTAGAGATAACAGTAAAAATAATCTGCAACATAAAAGCAATGCAGAAGTAGTAGTAATCCAAAATAGAAGTAAAATGTAACATTATAGTAAGACATCAAAAAAGTCACATTATAGTAAAATATCAAAAAATGTCAGAGAATATTAAGGAGTAAAAATGTCATAGTATATTAAGCATGAAAATGTGTGTTGAATGATCTTGTACAGCTGTAATGTTGAATATTTATCTGTGTCTTCATGGTTAAACTGTGAAATAGGTAGTAGTTTATTGATCATTTTCCTGTGTATGTTTCTCTTTGATTTCCTGCAGGTGTCTCCACTTCGTCCACAACATCGTTCATGAACACTGAGACGTCATCCACGATCACAGAGACATGGTCCATGATCGGAGAGACATTGTTGAGGATGAGGGAGACATTGTCCACGATCGGAGACATTGTCCGTAATCGCAGAGACCTTGTCAAAGATGAGAGAGACGTTGTCCATGATCAGAGACATTGTCCCATGCTTCGTAGAGACCTTGCGATAGAATCGGCGGAGACGGGGGTCACCGATTTGACGGCATTGCCCGCGATCATGGAGACATTGTCAATGATCACAGAGACACCGTCTATGATCTCAGAGACATCGTCCACGATTACAAACACATTGTCCATGATTGCAGAGATATTGTCCATAATCTCAGAGACCTTGTCCGCGATCACAGAGACGTAGTCCACGATCAGAGAGACATCGTCCACGATCGCAGAGAGTCTTTGTACAATGAAGAAGTTCTTTCAGACTGGGACAGAGGCCTCTAGGTAATTCACAAACACCTTTACATCAGCTGTCCAACCCAGAACACCAACATTAAACTATTTATGTTCAGTAATGACTATATCAGAAAAGTGTAATAATAGAAGTAATCTGCAATATAAAAATAATGCCTAAGTAACATGTATTAATAGAATAAAAGTAATAAGCTATATTAAAAGTAAGATTTAATAGTCAAAAGTAATTTGTTACTAGATGTAATTTAAAACAGGAACGTTTTCTGTAAATGAAAAGGTAATACGTAATTGGAAAAGTGATCTAATAGTAGAGGTAAGAGTAAAAATAATCTGCAACATAAAAGCAATGCAGAAGTAGTAGTAATCCAAAATAGAAGTAAAATGTGACATTATAGTAAGACATCAAAAAAGTCACATTATAGTAAAATATCAAAAAATGTCAGAGAATATTAAAGAGTAAAAATGTCATAGTATATTAAAGCATGAAAATGTGTGTTGAATGATCTTGTACAGCTGTAATGTTGAATATTTATCTGTGTCTTCATGGTTAAACTGTGGAATAGGTAGTAGTTTATTGATCATTTTCCTGTGTATGTTTCTCTTTGATTTCCTGCAGGTGTCTCCACTTCGTCCACAACATCGTTCATGAACACTGAGACGTCATCCACGATCAGAGAGACATCGTCCACAATCGCAGAGAGTCTTTGTACAATGAAGAAGTTCTTTCAGACTGGGACAGAGGCCTCCAGGTAATTCACAAACACCTTTACATCAGCTGTCCAACACAGAACACCAACATTAAACCGTTTATGTTCAGTATTGAGAATATCAGAAAAGTTCAATAATAGAAGTAATCTGCAATATAAAAATAATGTATGAGTAGTAGTAGTGTATTAATAAAGTAATGTAAAAGTACTTTTATTAATAGTAAAAGTACTAAATAATGTCAGAAGTAAGATGTAATAGTCAAAGTAATATGTTACTAAATTTAGTTTTCAACAGTAAGAGTTATCTGTAAACATTGTAAGTAATATGTAATAAAAGTGATCTATAATGGTAAAAATAATCTAATATTAGTCAAAGTGACTCATAATATTTAAAGCAATGCAGAGGTGATAGGATTCCAAAATAGAAGTTAAAATATGCTGTTATAGTAAGGCTTTAAAAATGTTGTAAAAATCATAGTATTGTAGTATTATGAAAATGGTCCAAAAATGTTATAGTACAATAATATGTCAAAACAAATGACAAAATGTCATAGTATGTTAAGACATAAAAAAAGGTCGTCGTATACTGAGGCATCAAAAAATGTCATTGTATAGTAAGGAGTCAAAAACCATCAAAAATTGTCATAGTATAGTATGCCATGAAAAATGTGGTTAAAATGTCATAGCATAGTGCGCTGTCAAAAATGTAGTAAAAAATGTCATAGTATAATATGGTGTCAAACACCCTCAAAAAATGTCCTAGTATGGTAAGGCATCGAAAATGTCCAACTATAGTAAGGTGTCAAACACCATAGAAAAATGTCATAGTATACTAAGGCATAAAAAACTGTCAAACTATAGATAGGTGTCAAAAATCATAAAAAATGTCATATTATAATAATGAATCGAAAACCACCAAAAAAGGTCATAGTATAGTAACGTGTCAAGTGCTGTTAAAAATAGTAGTATAGCAAGGTGTCAAAAACCATCAGAAAATGTCATAGTATAGTAAGGCATCAAAAAATGTTATATAAGAAGGCATCAAAAACTGTCATAGTATAGCAAGGCATGAAAAAATATAGTATAGTAAGGCATCGAAAACCACCAAAAAATGTCAAAGTATAGTAAGGCATCAAAAAATGTCATACATGGTTAAAGAAATCATAGTATAGCAAGGTGTCAAAAACCATCAGAAAATGTCATAGTAAGGCATCAAAATGTTATTATATAGGAAGGCATCAAAAAATGTCATAGTATAGCAAGACATGAAAAAATATCCTAGTGTATTAAGGCATAAAAAACTGTCAAAAAATGTCAAACTATAAATAGCTGTCAAAAACCACTAAAAAATGTCAAACTATAGAGGCGTCAAAAACATAGTAAGGCATCAAAAAATGTCATTGTTTAGGAAGGTGGTTAAAATGTCATAGCATAGTGCGCTGTCAAAAATGTTGTAAAAAATGTCATAGTATAATATGGTGTCAAACACCCTCAAAAAATGTCCTAGTATACTAAGGCATAAAAAACTGTCAAACTATAGATAGGTGTCAAAAATCATAAAAAATGTCATAGTATAATAATGAATCGAAAACCACCAAAAAAGGTCATAGTATAGTAACGCGTCAAGTGCTGTTAAAAATAGTAGTATAGCAAGGTGTCAAAAACCATCAGAAAATGTCATAGTATAGTAAGGTATCAAAAAATGTTATATAAGAAGGCATTAAAAACTGTCATAGTATATCAAGGCATGAAAAAAATGTCATAGTATATTAAGGCGTCAAAAAATCTCATAGTATAGCAAGGCATGAAAAAATATAGTATAGTAAAGCATCGAAAACCACCAAAAAATGTCATACATGGTTAAAAAAATCATAGTATAGCAAGGTGTCAAAAACCATCAGAAAATGTCATAGTAAGGCATCAAAAAAATGTTATTATATAGGAAGGCATCAAAAAATGTCATAGTATAGCAAGACATGAAAAAATATCCTAGTATATTAAGACATAAAAAACTGTCAAAAAATGTCAAACTATAAATAGCTGTCAAAAACCACTAAAAAATGTCAAACTATAGAGGCGTCAAAAACATAGTAAGGCATCAAAAAATGTCATTGTTTAGGAAGGTGGTTAAAATGTCATAGCATAGTGCGCTGTCAAAAATGTAGTAAAAAAATGTCATAGTATAATATGGTGTCAAACACCCTCAAAAAATGTCCTAGTATGGTAAGGCATCAAAAACGGTCAAAAAATGGTCAAAAA
>NW_026115286.1:0-23652 GCF_001640805.2 Lates calcarifer
ACTATGTCAATACTTCCGATATGGTATGTGTTTCAGTACCATTACCTTACTTTACCATACACATTGTTCTACAAAACCCGAACAAGATCTTTGACTCTATAAAATATATAGTTTTATCATTATAATTTCAACCAGGAAATATGTGATGAAAGTATGAATTAATAAGATCAAAAGTCTGGCCAAGCAAGTATTTGAAGAATCGGGAAAATGACATTTTGGAATACCCAATGCTATAGACATAGTTCAATAGAGATAACCATCTGCCTATCCCTACTGATGACATCATCACACTTGAAAAGCTAACGAGAGCTGTTGTTGGTAACAAGTTGGGATTTTACAACATATATTTAAATTTTGTCATTTCTCAGAAATTTATAAAAAACATTGACAAAAGGCACACAATTAGCTTTAACTTCATTTAAGCTTAAGCTAAAGCTCAGGGGAAGTGCCATCGCCTTTCTAAACACAGCACAGCCTGTGATTCACAGCGTCTGGAAACCAGGCTCAGTAACCGTAATTCAGTGTCGTTTTTTGTGCCTGTTAATCTATTTATCAGTCTCTCTTTATTTCACCAAATATAGAAACAGGGAGGGTCTGACACAGCAGCTTTCAGCAGTTCATACTTTATGTACTGATTTAGTTTGTCCAACTCTCTGGCCATTATCAGTTAGTTGGCTTCTATTTAATGGTGGGCTGCGTTATTGATTCTCTCTAAAACCCTCTCTGACAGACTGGGAGGTTAATTCCGCCCCACGGACGCAGGGTGAACATGCTGTGACCGTTCAGAGTCAGACTGACACTAATGCGCCAGCCAGGGATGACACAGCAGGAGGTGGAGCAGCTACTATTTCCATAGCCAAGATACATATTTCATGTCACACACTAAGTCACACATACATGATGGCACAGTTACATGCATGATACATCCCATGCACACAGTTCTGTGTATCTTTACTCATTTGGCAGATGTTTTTAGCCAAAATATCTGATAACATCTGTATGCGTACATATTTCAGTAAACACACAAAGCCAGTCATTCACACACTTGTACACACATGCACACACTCAAAAAATCTGAGTGGAGGCTGACCTTAAAAATGTCCTCACAGTGGACATTTTCAGAGATAATCGAGCGAAAGTGCTCCTCAAATTGCATTTGACAGAAATATCAGCCATTAATTATTTTATTAGCTAAATTTGACTTCATGGGTGGACACATGCTTCATACAATTAAGTTTTGTTCTTATATACCTCTCATTTATTGAACGTGCTCTAAGTGTATACACATTGTGCGAGCTGTCAGTAGCAGCTCCAAAAGGCTTGTTTCTTTTTACCCTGAAGCTGCAGTGAGTAGTTTGCTGAACTTGAGAGTGTGTCACTGATTTTTGATATCACTAAGCTCATCCCTACATTGGGTAGTGTTTGATCGATCTACCACATTGATCTATGGACTTTTGGAGGGATTTCATTTAAACCCCTCCACCTTTCCGACTTGTCGTTTTTGGTCTTTATCATCTAGGTTAAAGGTTGGCAGTAAGAGAGGAAAATAGGTTTTTGATTTTCTGGATCCAACCGTGAGTTGAGAACCACCAATATGGGCCTCAGCCAGAGAGTCTATTTACAGATGCAGGGTGGGGAGCACCTGCCACTCTGAATAAGGAAAACTCTCCTGAAATGTAGTGTATGTTTGAGCTGCTATGGTGAGGTCTCCTCTGCAACATTGCTGCGTTGGTGGGTTTGTGCATGCTTGTATCTCAGTATGTGTGTGATAGGTGTGAGATGAGAAATATTTTCAGTGGGTCTCCTGGTTGTCAGCACACATGTGACAGAATGCAGTAGTGTTCCTGCTGCTAGTCACCACATACACATGCACGCACATGTGCATGCGCACAGTTTTTTCGCTGTGTTTACTCTGACCTATATAGCCAGTCATTGGTAGCTCCTGTCTGGGAGGAATGCTCACACTAATGTGAATTTACACCTCAGTAACTTTGACACAGAGAGAAAGAGATAGTGAGGGAGACACACTGAGAGAGAAGGGAGCAAACAGAAAAAGAGAACAGAGGAGACATAAGGTATTAACTGTGAGGATAAGCGTAAGCGAACACTGAAGGAAAGAAGCAAAGAAAACAGGAATTGAAATGAGAAAGAGTCGTGTGTGTGGTGTTTCAGGAGTGCATTTGAGGATATTGAGCTGTCTGACACAGGCAATTTCCCTCTATGCCCAACTTGGTCCCCACTGCAGTGTGGCATTAGGAGGCATGGATGTCCACCTCGCTGCTCAGTCCTCTGTGGGCTGAAACAGCAGCTGGGGTGTTTGCAGTGTCATGATGATATAATACAAATTTATTCCTCAACTGCTATCTACTGTCAGCTGGTGTTCTTCCAGAAAAGTGTTAATGTGAGATAATTCAGGAAAGTGAGGCTGAACCCACTAGTCTAATATATTATACTTTCACAACCCGCATATATAAGAGTTGTTAGTCAGTGACATTCATTTTCTCTGTAATCCAGTCATTTGCTTTAATGAAGGAAATTCATTTATTTAAACAAAAAGTTCACTAAGTTCTCACCCAAGACTCATAACTTTGAATGCTGTTTAGCTCATTTATAATCAGACCCAATTGTTTTGCTACGGGCGACTTGACTGTGCACAATACAGGGTTGTTTAAGATGCAGAGGTGCAGTGCAGCTCCATTTTTGTTGCTGAATAATGACTGTTGCTGCTCCTAATTTCTCAAAAAGTTTCGAGGACCAGGAATAGCAAGACTGAGTCATCACAGGACCTGCCGTCTGGCCACATGCTTTTGCAGTGGCAGCTCCATTTTTAAACTCTTCACCAATTACCGAGCACTCAGACCACTGTTTTCTGAGCAGAGCTATTAGTAGTCTTACAAAATCACTTCATCCGTGGTTAGGGAAGTGAGTGAGAAGTGAGAAAAAGTCAGGAGGAGGGGAAGGAGGAGGTGGAAAAGAAAAAGTGAGAAGGAAGCAGCAAATGAGGCAGAGGGGAGGAATTGACAGCAATACAGAGAGCGAGAGCATGAAAGCAGCCACGCAAACTTTCTAATGGCAGTTTCATCTCTGCCAGGTTATTTGAAAATTCAGTCATTTTAGAAATATTTTAAATTTGATCTTTTACTCTCCCTCCTCTATCTCTCTTATCCTCTCCTCTCCACCACAGGGCTCAAAATGCATACTTTTTTCTCAGCTGCTACATTATACTGCATTTACATGCATATGTAATAATATATTCCATACTGCCTATATGGAAATATAAACTATCTATCATGTACTCTGAACCTTTACTCTATCTTTACTTTGTCAAGTTTATATTTGTGTAGCTATTGAAATTCCATATTCCATATTCTTGACTGAGGGACTCAGCAAAACACTGAGCTAAAAACTGACACTGGGTACACACTGTGTATTTTTCTTAAACTCTGTGACTCATAAAATATTAGGCACTAAAATTCAGCACTTCTCCACCACAGCTGCATCAATTTTGTCCATTCTTTTTGTAGTCTGTCACTCACAAGCCCTCAGACTTTCTGGAAGTTCAATGCCAAATTGCCAGAGTATTCTTTTAACTTGTCTTCTTGATCATAAGTGAAAAGGTGCTGTTCATCTGCCGTGCTACTCGCAGCGTCAGATGCTCATGTAAACCCCAAGGCTGCTCATTAATATCATCAGTGAATGAAACCGACCACAGCATACAGTACTGAGAAATGCTTTCAGAAAAAGACCACTAAAGCATGGCCTGATGCACACTGTATCTGCTCCACAGCACACACATTCCTCAAAGGGAGCTGATAACAATGGCAAGGCAGACAACACCCTGTAACAGTGTTGTGCATTGTAGTGTTCAACCACAAGGAGTTTTCTTTTTTTTTTTAAATCTGTTTCCATATGGAGGATAAGGGTTGTGGTAGCACAGGTTGGTGCTTGTGTGTGTTTGCATGCCTGTGTGTGTGTGTGTGTGTGTGTGTAGTGAGGAGAGTAGCCTTGAATAGCTAGCAGTCTGATCCAAAACTGTCATGTAGCATTAGGTCTAATGGGAGAGAGATGTCTGCTGCAATGGCCACACACATGCACACATGCAAACACACACATACAAATACACACACAAATGCAGACTGTTCAAGCCACTAAAGCAGGTACATAAGTAAACACACACATGCTTAGGCATATTATAGAGCAAAGATTTCCAGAATCACATATATGTAAAGATTAATGAAAGAAAGAAAATCTCTTGCTCTCTTACCCACTTTCACTTGCTCACGCACACACACCCACACACACACACACACACACACACACACACACACACACAGATTTGTACTGCAGTGAATCAACAGAGCTCTACTGGCCAGAGGCTTTCATACAATAAAGTAAAAAATAACAGGATGAGAACAGGGAATGTCAGGCACAGGTTGTCTATTTCCATCACTGGCAACCTGGTAGAAGGAGAGAGCACTTCATGTACTTATCAGCCTCATGCAAGCAGGAGAGCAAACAAACATCCCTGTACATAATAAATAAATAGAAAGCCGAATATCTAGACTTAACATGCTGGTTTGGAGCACAAAGGTCACCGTGCCTGAAACTGTAAATGTCCGCTGGTGTTGTTGCAGACTGGCGATGGGTGGCAAGGGCAGCGAGTCACAGCAGCGTCACATTAGGGCATCGCTCTGCAGGATGGCCTGAAACTGATCTAAACAGTCGCTTTTTGCTGAACTCTAATTGTCCTCCCTGCCTTTTTTTTCCTTTCCTTTTCTCCTTCTTTTTGCCTCACTTTCACTTAACCCAAATCTGACTCCTCTGCCCGCCTCTGACTCTTAACTCTCTCTCTCTAGCCATCTTTACGTTCTCCACAGGAAGTAGTGATGACAAAAACTGAATCATCAGTTGTGACAGTGTGGTAGTAACATGACAATTCAACAGCAAATAATGTCGTGCTATGGAATGGAATGTATCATGTGTCCTCTGCGCTACAAGGCTAGGAATCTACAGTCATGCTAGTACCTTTGTTAAGCTGTACTTAGGCAGCTAAATGCAAACATCAACATGCTCACAATGAAAATACTAATATGCTGATGTTTAGTCGGCACAATGTTTGCCACGTTCAATTTCTTAATTTAGGGTGCTAGCATACTAGCCTATACTTAATAGCACTAAACAGAAAATAAAGCTGAAGTTGATGCAAATGTAGTTACTTTTAAAGTATTTGGGCATAAACCGCAGCATTGCACAAATTAGAATATTGACCGTGGGACTAAAAAAGTCAATATGGTTCATCCTGTGGGGAATACAAATGTTCTTTATCAAATTTTATGACAAAACATTGCGCTCTGAAATGCTACTTAACCTTCTGGTCGCTCCAGACCAAATGTCAGGGGATCAACAAAATCATTCAGATTCATTGTCTCAGAGTGATGAAGACTGTGAGATATTTCACCAAATTAAATTTGAGCTGTAGCTCGCACTAGATACAAGACAGGGGACTCGTCAGGTTGTATCCACTGACCTAAAGACTGTAGATGTTTGTGCAAAACGTCATGGCAATACACAGTTTAATATTTTAGTCTAGACCACAGTAGTGGACTGAGCAACTCACCAATTACTCAACTGATTTAACAACCAACATTTCCATCCTTGCCACCTTGCTAGCATAAAAATGGAGCACTTACTGTATACCTACAACTAAATCTGATTCTGAGAACCATTTGTAGCTTTTTGGTGATAGAATGCTACAATTTTAATATATTTATTTATATTTACTGTGGTAATTTTAACTTATAACCTCCAGAGCATGAGAAAAACTGTATGTAAACAATGCATCTCATTATTTTTCATGCCATCTCCCCTGTCTATCTCTCTCCTTCCCTCTCTGTGCCTTTGTCTTTGCCTCTTTCTATCTCTCTTCCTCTCAGTTTCATTCCCATGACATAAGCCGACACGGCGCTATACAGATCTCTATGCTACACTGATCTGATGTGTCTATGTGCTTTCCATGCTTAAATTCCTTATTGCACAGAGAGACTGTGAGGTGATTTCTCAGTGACACAGTGCAGCAAATATGCCCTCGATGACACTGTCTAACACTGGCCTAGTTCACCTGACATGTTAAAACTGTATTAAACATCTTGACCCTTTTCTTTACAGATGAGGTACATCTGAACTGCTCAAAGATATTTTAGATCTGTTTCTTTTTTAAGCTTTAATTTCTTTTTGTTTGTTTGTTTGTTTGTTTGGATGTGAGTAGAGAGATCCAGAGTGAGAAAGTATTTTTGTTTTGCCAGTAAGATTATTCTGTCTTCAGTTTACAAGGATAAGTACTCTTTCATCGGAGGCAATGCAAATCTTATGTGAAAACAAATCTTCAGAGTGTGTGGCTGAATTTGTTGGCAGCTGTCAGGTCAGACTGAAGGTCAGCATGATTCCTTCAGGAAGTGGGATTTGAACAAGTGAGCTTAGAGATTTCACCCAGAGGGTTCCCTCACCACGGAGTCTTTGACCCTCAAGCTAATTAAAAACATCGAGCCACGATGAGGGAAAGGGGCTTTTCCCGACTGCACCTCCCTGCCTTCCTACCAAAGAACTAAGGAAAGCTGAGGATTAAGGCTTAGCACTTCTCACCTTCTAAAGGCACCTTGTTCACTTTCATTTGAAGGGAATCAGGATGTAGAGCCTTAAACACATTTTCTCATGCGCTGGCTTGTCATTTTAACATTAGACTGTCACTCTAGGCTATAACCTCATCCATATTCTCTTTTATGTTGATATGATCTTTAGCTCACACACGTTCACTGAAAAAACAATACGTGAGGTGGGTGCTGAACAGATCCGCACAGCTGTCATGATTTTTTTGCAGTGTAGGTTCAGTGAAACATGTCCGGGCAGCGCATTATTGTTTTTTAGTAATTATCTAGATTTTTACAGAGAATCATAGAAGTCAGAATGTTAGCATAAACACATCACAATAACAGCCTTGTCTTAATTAATGTGAGGTGAGCTGTAATTCCATAAAGGTCTTATCACTATGTGCTTCCCAGAGATATTGATGTGGCTAAACTGACCATAACTGACCATAACAGGAAATAGTCCTAAAAATGACTGGAAACATCTGTTTATTTGAATAGCTTTGAATGAGTGCAGTTTAAATATGCAATAGTATGATGTAATGCACAAATACTCAGAAACAAAATTGATTTTTCTTTGATTCGTTTGGTGGGCTGTCCGCAAGTAATTCAGAGTTACAGAATGGTTTTTGGCACATCACTAGGCATACTGTAGAGCAGAATACCAGTGAAGGTACAGAGGTTGCGATTGCTATCTGCCCAGACCCAGGACCTGGCTTCCATATGCACATCAACCTGGTCTCCCTTCTGAAGAAGCAGCACTACACCATTAGAACCGTTATCGGTGATGTCTGAGGCAGTTGCGTGCTCAGCTGTGCCCACTACAGCCTCACCGTTCTTGTACATCAGTAAAAAGCCAGGGTTTCCACCATTAGCATGAGAGTAGAGTGTGAAGTGGTAAACTCCACTGACCGGTGCTGTGAAGACTCCTGCACAGGAAGTTTGAAGAAGAAAAAGGATGACAAGTCATTTTTGAAGAACCAAAAGGCACAAAGCAGTAACATAATTGAGTAACTAATTGAGAAGCATCTCAGTGTCATTATGAAGTGAAGTCGGAAAACATATACAACAATATAGGGGCTAGGCAAAAATGTTTGGATCTTCTTAAGACTTTTTTTTAGTTGTTTAAAGCCCTTTTTCCAGCATTGTGTTATATGACGTAAATTACTTCAGTGATTACACGGATAGGTTACTGTTTTACATTACCTGTTGTGGGATCATAGCTGTCACCAATGTTGGTGATGACTTTCTTGTAGATGAGAGTGGTCTCAGTGTTAAATGGTCCAATGTGCACTTGGTTCTCTTCCAAAGCAGCTGAGAAGGCCACTTTGTCTGTTAAAAATAAATAAACAAAAAGACCCAAAAATATAAATTCAGCTGTTTTATTTCCTTAAAAGAGAAATGAGAGCCACAGCAAAAAAAGAGTATTTCATCTCTGTTTACCTTCAGTCATTGTTGTCTTCACCTCCTCCACTGCTGCAGCTGTTTGATCAACCTTATTCTTCAGCTCCTCTTGCACAGCTTGACTTGTCTCCAGTTTGGCTTCCAGCTCTGTCATGAAAATATTGTATATTCAGCACAAAAAAATCTCACAGAAGTCAGCTACATGACAAAAAACAAAGAAAAAAGTAACAAAATGATAATAATACAGTTTAAAGCTTCATATGAATATGTATATACAGGGAACAGATGTGCTTGCCTTGATCTGCTGTTTTAAGTGCCTCCATCTCAGCCTCTGTTTTTTCCAGCTTTGTGTTCATTTCCTGGCCCAAAATCTCAGCAGCATTCAGTCTGGCATCGAACTCTGTGGGATTAGTGGAAGAAATTGAAAACTATGAATTGAGAGATTATATAAAGTACAATACTGATTTATAGTGAGCCATCTATTGATACTGTGGTCACAGTTACTGTATAAACAGCACATTTAAACAAAAATTGTAGCTACAGTACACACTGAATATCTATTTTGCTACCTTTATTTATTCTCTCCAGCTCCTCCACTTTAGTTTCAGTGACTCCAATTCGTGTGTTCATTTCCTTAGCCAGGCCTTCACTGGCTTCTAATCTGGAGTTGAACTCTAGTGGAAGATATAAGATGGAGGGAAAAAACCTGCATGAATTCATTCATTATATCTCATTTAAATCAAGAGAGATCAGCTGGAACATACTGTTTCAATCACCCTAATAGCCTAATTACTCATTCATAATTAAATGTAATCTTCATCACCAACAGGCTACCTTGATCTGCTGTCTTGAGATCTTTCACTTCTCTCTCTGTGTCTTCAGTCTTGATCTTCAGCTCCTCACTCAGGCTCTCAGTGAGTCCCAGTCTGGCTGCCAGTTCTGTTGAAATAGATGAGGAGGGAAAAACCTAGAAAGTCATCAGTTCGGCAAATGTAGATCATCATGATACATTTCTCTATATCTTTACCATGATCAGCTGTATTAAGTGCCTGCACTTGTTTCAGTGCCTCTTCAAGGCTGACCTTCAGCTCCCCAGTCAGACTTTCACTGGCTGACAACCTGGAATCCAACTCTTTGGTTAAGGGGGGGGGGGACAAAAACAAAATGACATCAGATCAGCTCAGATCAGTTCATAGTAACAGTAATAGAGATAAGATGGAAGAACGATTTGATAATCCTCCAATACAGCACAATCACTGGTCATAGAGGCCCCAGTGTTGTGTCTGATGTGCTGAGACATGGGGACTTTAAGGAGAGTGGAAACTTTTCATCCCCTTTGAGACAAATAATATCAACAAACCATAAAGAGATGAAATCTGTAGTGCAAAATGCTCCAGCTGAATCATGTAAAGGTCATGGAAAATTCATTGAAATTTCCATCAGGGACAGACAAGTTAACCCTGCAAATAGTCTACATATGAATATCTTATACTACATATGGCAACTAAAGAAGCATTTCTTTCTCTGTTTACCTTGGTCGACAGTCTTCAGGGCCTCCACCTCTGTCTCTGTGTTTCCCAGCCGAGCAGCCAACTCCTTCTCTAGACTCTCACTGGTCTCCAGTCTGGACTCAAATGCTGACAGTCATAACAAGAGCACCAAGTAAATCTTGATTTCAACAACCTCATAGATCACTTATCACTGCACTAATACAATAATCTCTACATCTGTTAACATACCTTTAATTTCAGTCTGTAGTTGTACCACCAGGGCTCTTTGTGTCTTGGCCTGGACGTCGGTGGTGTTCAGTCTGGCCTCAAGTTCTGCTCATTACATAGAGGAATGAAATGTGATATCATCAATCACACAAATGATTCTACCAAGATCAACATCTGGTCTTACACTTCAAAACATAATTTGGACAGAGTTATGCAGTAAAAATACAATTTATTTACCTTGATCAGCGGCCTGCAGTGCCTTCACATCTGTGTCCACCTCTCCAAACTTATTTCCCAGCTCTGTCAGTCTGATGTTCAACTCTGTTTGTTAAAAATGTATAAATGAATACTGCATGGTTCTCCATTCAGTCAAATATGAATCATGAGGTGAGATTAGGTGAGCTGAGGTGAGAGGAAATCTACTTTATGAGGCATTAATAATTGACCTGTTTGTTGTATTACCTTTGCTTTCCTTCTGCAGCTGTTCCACATGTGTCTTTTGGCCCTCCAAATCACTGGCATTCAGTCTGGCCTCAAGTTCTTCTCAGTGAGGATGGGAGAAAGAATATTATGACAAGAATAAATAAACAAGGAAACAACAAGCAAACAAAGATATTTGCGTTAAAGTACATTGCCGTATTACTTTTTCCTTCTCTTTCACTCTTTACCTTGATCTGCAGTTTTCAGCGCCTCCACCTTTGTCTCAGCGTCTTTAAGTCGGTCATTTAGCTCCTTCTCAAGACTCTCGCTGGACTCCAGTCTGGACTCGAACTCTGACAGTCAAAATGATGAAAATTAAATATTATTCATCTTAAAAACAGCATAGTATCTTATCAGCATTCTTCAGCCTGTCATCTTCCAACTGTTCAATCATTTATTCACAAGGTGATAGCACTAACATAATAATTTGTTAATGTACCTTTAATTTCAATTTGTATTTGTGCCACCAGGGCTCTCTGAGTCTCTGCCTGGACATCAGTGGCATTCAGTCTGGACTCCAAATCTGGTCATTACATCGAGGAATAAAACATGAAACGTTTAGTCACACAGATAATTCCACAAATAGCCATCTTACATTCCTTTTTCGAAAGCAAAGAATACTCCTTCTTCCCTTGAATCAAAATATATTGTACATACACTGATATATATATATATATATATATATATATATATATAATTATGCCATATGAATGCAATGAATTTACCGCGATCAGCCGTCTGCAGTGCCTTCACTTCTGAGTCCACATCTCCAAACTTTTCTCCAAGCTCAGTCAGTCTGGCATTCAACGCTGTTTGATAAAAATGGGTAATAAATACTGCATGACTTCAAGCATTCAGTCAAATATAAATCATGAGGTGAGATTAGATGAGCTGAGATGAGAGGGAAATCTACTTTACTGGTCATAAATAATTGACTTGTTTGTTGTATTACCTCTACTTTCCCTCTGGAGCTGTTCCACTCGTTTGCTTTGGCCCTCCAAATCACTGGCGTTCAGTCTGGCCTCCAGCTCTAGTTTTAGTGAGAATGAGAAGAGGATGATAATTATGAACAAATGAAAACAAACAAGTAAAACATGGCTTGATAGATAGCACACTGATTCTTAATGTTGTTTTGGGTAAATGCACGTTACCTGTGTACTGCCGCACAACTTGCTGCACCTGCTTCCTCTGCTCCTCTGCCTGCATCTCACTGACCCTCAGCCTGGCCTCATGGTCTTTTTTTACATGATGGCAACAATGCAGTGTCAGACAGACATGCAAGTGAGCAGGCAGAAATAAAAACTTAACCGAAACACACAATATGATAATGCTTTCATTTTATTTCTATCCAGATGTACCTGTGTATCCTTTCTTCAGTGCATCTACCTGTGCCCACAGTTCCTCCACCAGGCTGTCAACAGCTGTCTTTTCTATACAGTAAATTATACACATTACATAATGCAGAATCAGTGACCATTAAACATTCAAACTTAGACAGTCAGGAGGAGGATGCAGGAGATGCTACACTCTTCATCACCTTGTGCACATACCTTGCACTCTCTGAAGTTGCACCAGTTGCTCTTTGGTCTGTTGCAGCTCATTTCTCAGATCATCCAAAAAAGTTGTCATCTCTTTGAGCAGAGTGAAGCTGAAGGCTTCAGCGGGCTCATCCTGACTGTCTGTGATAGCAACAAACCTCTGCCCCAGAACGCTAGCCTCAGACAGGCAGCAGCCGAGCAGGAGGAGTAAAACAACCCTCATCTTCGTGGTCCAAAGAGCTGTGGCACCTGGAGGGGTCTACAAGAGCGATTTTTAAGCGTTAGGTGACCGTGTGAAAGGTTATGTAAGGTTTGTATGTTGTTTACATGTAGCTGACCATCTGAGGTTCACGAAACATGTCCACCAGGGTCAAGGATAGAGTCATTGTGATAAGAGGCTTTCACATACTTAAAGACCATGGAAAAGATTACATGACTCCCCTGTAAATGTCAAATGTGATTCAGATTGCAGTTCTCAAATGTTGAGCCAAAAGTAACACCACACCATAATAATTTGTTAGCACATTAGTTGAACTCTTCACTGCACTTTTACGGTGGAATGTTTCAGTGGTTCTCTTAAGCCCTGTCAAAGCTTACTTCATACTGTATTTCTGTCTGTAGAGCATAAAGCACAGGAACATCCAGGTAGTCAGATTTGACCATACAAAGTGACATGACTAGTGCAACATGGAAGTGTTTGGTCAAATGCTCATAAGGTAATCAATGTTCTGTAGCTACTCATGTAGCCTAGAATATGAATGAAATAAACCAGTATTTATACGGACCTCTCAGGGAGATAAATGAACTGTTGATCAATGAGTTCAGGGGCCTTGGTGATGTTACACTGTCAACATGTTGCTCAGTAAACATGGTTACATGATACAGAAACAGTGAACATTTTGAGGGAATTTGTATCTAGCTTTATGTCCATATGGAATTTCAGGGGGAAAGTAATCAAATACAAACGACACACTCTGTGACATTAAATGTGTGCTATATAAAAGCTTTCTGCTTCTAAAAGTCTCACAGTTACAGTGACATTCAGAGACACATTAGTGTACGTGCATGCAAGTTTGTGCACATGCTTGCCTTAGCGTATAAGGGTAAACACGTGAATGTACTGCATGTCCAGCCGGCTTCCATCAACCCTCAGGACAGCATCATGAGAGTGGAGTGCCGAGCTGGAGGTGTGTTTGTCCGCCTGTGTGTGTTTCATGTGCATACGTGGACTCCCATGGGCGAGACAGAGGTCAGGTGTTAAGCAGCGAAGGTTATTGGGTGACACAGGACAGACCTGCTTTCACACACCCAGGTGCACTGGTGTGTCTATATTTTTGTGTGTACCTCCATGTGAGTTTTTATTTATTCAGTACAGTATGTTATCCATGCGTGTTTGTATGTGTGTGTTGCTGTATGCGGTGTGCTGTGTGTGTCCCAGGGCTGCATGTGTGCAGCAGAGGTCAGATGTTACTCAGAATAGGTCATAGAGCAATGTACTCTTAGAAGTGAGCTGCTGTTACACACCTAAAGTTGTTTGTCAGTGTGGGTCACCATATTGTCCTGTATGTCTTGTGTGTGTGCCCGCATGAATCCGTGATCTTAACATATGTGCTTGTTTTCTGTATGTGAGTTCGGTCTGCATGTATACACATGGCTGCATCAGCTGCTGTTATATGGCAGAAGAAGCCCCAGAGAAATAAATGGATGTGGAAGTGGGTGTGAAGTGTAAATGTGTGTGTCTTCAGAATGGCCTGAACAGGGTCAGGGTGGGTGAAAGCGCTAACCTCAGCCAAGGTCAGACTCACCTGCAGGAAATCCTTCTCTCGCCAGAGAAAATGTCATAGTTGAGAGAGGCCTCCTGGGGATTTGTGCACTCTTTTTGTTTTTTTGTTTTTTCTTCTTTTTGTCTGTGTCATTGTATTTGGATGTTAAAGATGTGTCTGCTATAAAATTGCCCTTAATATCACTAAAAGTGAGGACTGTATTATTAGGAATACCATTATGGAGGTTTGGTGACTTTGTCTCACTTTGTAATAGACCTTCCCAATAAGACACTGAGATTAGGACTTTTATTTTGGTAGTGGTAGCTAAACTTTATCAGCAGGTACAGAAGATTGTTGAAAGGTAGAATTTGAATATGACAAATTCATATCCTATAAACCATGTCAATAATAATTTGGAGGAGTCCTTTACCACTCAAAAATGAAACATAACCATTTCGGTCATGAAGGAATCACCAACTCAGAAAAGGGTTGTCAGTGTTCAGAATATTTGGACAAAAGTAGTTTAACAAAATGTGAACGTCAAGATAGCCCTTCCAATCGTGCCAACACTTGCCAGTAAGAGTTTTATTCACAACGACTTCTGTTGTTTACTCCCTTCTTGAACTTGTGCATGAAAATATGTGGTGTGTTTTGCAGCTTCAGCTGCAGCCACATCATTCTATGAGAACTTTTTTTTTGTAGTTCTGAGATACTCTTGTAAAATGGTAAATGGTGACTCTGTTTTGTTTCTGCCTTTTGTTATCTACTTTGCACCCAACCAAATGCTTGCTTCCTGTCAGAAGTTTTGAGTTTCCTATCTTTTTTGTTCAGCCATGGCAAATGTATTGTTGCAAATGATTGAGAATGTAGGTGATACGGTGGTCATCCAGACTCAAATCACTGTATGAAGTGAAAGGCAGTCATGTTGTCTGTGAGTTGCTAATCCATTAAACAGGATTTACAAAGCTGCTGTCAAACTTCATATGATTGTGTCTGTTCCATTTTAAGGCAGAGTTGGCTTAAAATTTCACCCACTCCTCTGTTGTAACGGCACCACAGTTTTTATGCTCTGCATCTAGCATTTGTGGGAGACCTGTTGTGTGCTGGATTTAATAGGACCAAATGACTCTACACAGAATGAGTGTATATATTGCGAATGATAATATGTCATACCTTTATGATCTAATGATATATATACACAGAGGTAACCGGAAGCAGGATAAATGGTGAAACTTGTAATGGGTGAATTATGCTTTTTCATTGAAATTTAAAATGTGAAATCCAATATTAATGTGTAACATTTTCTGTTTTAAAATGGATCACAGTCTGTAATGGTGAACCTCAAACTTGGAAACAAAATCAAAGTTCAAGTACTTGGAATTTTGGACCATTGGAATTTCTAACATCTTTGTCTTGATTGAGACTTCTCAAGTCAGGCTGAGCCAAACAGTTTGTCAGGACTGAATCTCCAATCTCCTCATGCTGCTAAATACTTTTTTGGAGAGGTTTGCATCTGAGTTTCCAGATTTGATCATCACAGAGTAAAATCAGTTGGCCAAGTATTCCTCCAGTTTGTCTGCAGACAAACAGAATTATTTGTTTGAATTAAACTGAGTTTCTGAACCTTTTCTCTTACCTCCTACACAGATCATTGCATATCAGCCATATGGACGCTCTGTAGACTGGTGGGCATATGGAGTGCTGCTCTATGAAATGCTTGCAGGACAGGTGAGTGGTGTACACACATGCACACACACACACACACATACAAGGGCACACAGTGGTATTTCTTATGTAATTTTCTGCTACAGATTGTGTGACAACTTAACACACAAGGTTTCTCACAGATTGTTCACACCCACATTATTCCCACATGTACTCAGGTGGTGTTTCCTATAGTTCTTCCCACCAGCTATAATTATAAACCTTGACACATATACACTCTAAACCTCCCTCTACCCTCCTATCACAGGATATCTGAGTAAGTGTAACCTCTCACCTTGTTTTAATGTAGTCAGTGTGTGTGTGTGTGTGTGTGTGTGTGTTAACAGTTATACATATTTGTAAAGGCTGGTTTAAATGTCTTACCGCTGAAGAGTACCCAGTCATGGAATTGCCTGCGTTTGTGCACCATTTGAGCAACAGCTCTCTTAGCATCGAACAATTCCACTTTTTGCCTCACTACCTTGCAGCCTACATTTTCACAGTTTCTTTGTTTATTTGTGGATACGACATGGTGTGCTGCCAGTGGACATGAGTCAATACTCTGGACAGTATTCTTAGGTATTCAAGGGAACATATCAGTAATCTGTTGGCTGGCAAAGAAGTTCTTTTGGAAATAAATACACCAACTGAAGAGAAGGAGGACATGCAGCCAGTATAGCATTAACCTAGTCATAATTGAAACAAACAATAACATAAAAAACGTAACCAGGGCTTTGTTTTACAGTGTTGCTCTGTCTCAAAATATCATCATAACTCCTCTCTTCACAAACTATGAATACTGTTGAGAAAGTTCAAAAGCTCATCCCATCAGATATTTTCACAAGTTTTTAATAAAACATGTTTCAGAGACTCAGTGCTAAATGACTTATTAAGATATTTATGACTTATTAAGGTATTTTTGAAGAGACCTTTATTCTAAAGGGCCAAAAGCAAAGTGCAAGTACATGCAAATGTTTGCTCCTTCCAAAGCAAAGCATTAAGATGAGTATGTTTTTCATTCCCAAATTAACTTAGAGAAAGTGTCAGCTGTTAAACAATTAACAAAAGTTTTTACCTATTCAGATGCTCCCTTCGTCTGTCTCCCTGTGTGAAATCAGGTAAAGGGGGCATGACGCAGACAGGCTATCTCTAGCCGAATGGGCCAGTGGAGTGGAAATGACGAATAATTCATTTTATGGACTGTCATAACACCCACATTATGGTTACTGATGATAACCACCCAGTGAGGAGGGAAAAAAGCTGGGTCATCCACTCCATTTGCCCTGCAAGGTTTTCCTGTGAAACTTATTCTCACGAATTCTCCACTGCCGCTTGTTGTTTTTGCTCCTTTGTCAAGTCTTTGTTGCTCTCAGTGGCCTTTTTCTGTCTTCTCTCCCCTCGTCTTCGTCTTTTCACCTCGTTTAGTCACAGTTGTGCCCTGTTTTCTTTATTCATTAGGGGAATGAATCGGTGCTACACTGTGACACTTTACTTTTCACTTTACCTCTATGTGATAATGAATGACGCACAAACAACACTCTCCATATTGTATCGTCTCACCCCCAGCCTCCATTCGATGGAGAGGATGAAGATGAGTTGTTCCAGTCCATAATGGAGCACAACGTGTCATACCCCAAGTCCCTGTCCAAAGAAGCTGTCTCCATCTGCAAAGGGGTGAGTGGACTTTCTTTGTCACCCATGAATAAAATCTTCTGCTGTTCTCAGTTTTTGTGGCTAAGCAAAAATCTGAAACATAAATACATGCAAATATATTCAGTGTTTATAAAAGATTTACTTTGTGCCTGCAGTCAGTGGTTTTGTTTTTCAGTTTTAAACACAGATTTTGAAAAATGCACTTAAACTGTCTGTTATGAAACTTGCCTCTTCAGTCTATTGTCCTGTTAAACTGGGACTGCCTTTACCCACCTGGGCTGAAAATCCTGTAAATCAGCATTTTAAGCTCTGTGTCTTTCATGCTCTTCACTGATGCCAAAATAATACAACTTCTTGTAAGAGGGCTACAAGCCCTTCCTGCTAGTTCAGCTTTAGGGAGAAAAACTGACAGGCCGCGTCAGAGGCTGCTGTAAGGCTTTTCTTAGCTTTCCGGAGTTAGATGTAACATATGAGAAGTCTGGCTCAGTTTGCTGTTAGAATGAAGTGTGGGCTTTGTTAAAATAGTGTCTGGGAACTCATTTGGAATTTCCCTCTCCTCCTTTCAGTCAGTTCCTGTGTCTCTGACGTTTGAATTATTAAAACATTGAAGGGAAACCTATTAGGTCATCCAGTAGGGAACAGTAGCTCTGTGAGCTTGGTGTTTTAAAGGATTATTACAAATGCTTTGTAGCCATTTTTTTGCTAAATATTTCAGCCACATAACAGATATAATTCAGTAAAAGCATGAGATTTTGACTGTGTAAATATGATGTTCATATGTTCAGTGGACAGTGAAAAAGCAGAAGTAGTATTGAAGTTATTGTTCCAAATAGAAAACTGGACCATAGAAACAATGACACTGCCTATTGGTAAAAAAGTTAAAAGGAAACCCCTCTCGAGCAAATTTAACTGGCATGTAAATTATTTAACAAAACACATTCACTTTTTGTACCAACAAGTTCTTTTTGGCTCATCAGTTTTGCAAAAGTGTGGACCTGCTTCCATTTTACAAACAATCAAAACTTGCATGTAGCATGGGGGCAGGAAACATATTGATATAATAACTCGTAAGGGTGTATCAAAGCATTTAAGAGAGAGAAACTTGCTGCAACATGATAAAAAAAAGTTTTTTGGAATAAAAATGTTTTTTTCCACAACTTTGACACAAAACTGGTTATGTGTTGTGTGTTTAGATGACTGGCTACTCTTCTATGCTTATGCTAAAACTGACTATACCAATAGAGCTGATGTAATTGTTAAGAGGAGGTTTTTCACACTCATCACTTGTGCTCCTGAACTCATCTTTCTATATCTCTGCACACATCTCCAAATAATATAACTGGGAAACCTGTCTGTGGACTTTGTCACAGTATATATAGCTGTCAGATCTTAATGGCCAAATTCAAAATACAGAGCGTGGTTTAGCTTCCATTGTGGTAACCCAGTACGGGCCCCATTGGTGATTATTTTTTATTACTGTCAAGTGATCTCCTGTGATGAGTTTATCAGGGATGGTAACACACCATCATTCTGAGGTTCCGTGAGATTGTTTTTCATCAGATAGCTCTTCCCCGTAAGAACTGAGGAGTATTTAAACACAACAGTCTCCTGGGATGCTGTTTCAGCAACCATGGGCCTGCTGGATCTCCAGAGACAGAGGGAACTGAACAGTTCAGTGGGTCACTGTAAGTCAAGCAGGCAGATACGGGGACATAATAACTGTTTGTCTCTTTTTATGTTTACTACAGATTGTTTGTTGTTGAAAGCAAATGAAAGAGGAATGAACATAGGTAAAACATAGCTTTTGTATTTTTTAAAGACATTATTCACATGGATTCACTGAAACTCACTAAAATACTTATTCTGTCCTATTATATGGACAGAATAAACAGCAAGCCAGAAATCATGCCGAGGAATTGTGCATAGACACTATTTGCTTTTAACCTGCTTGTTCGACCTTCATTGACACTTTATATGCACTCCTCAGATGGCAGAAAGAAACACTGGCATTTCAACACATGATCATCCTCAGGGGAGCAGATGAACATTAAATATGGATGAATTTCAGAGCTGTCAATGGAGTCACAGTCACTGAAGACATGAGGTTCATCTCAGGACTATTTGGTCAATAAATTATGAGAATCATTTTAAACATATTCATCATATGGCTGTTTTTAATAGCAGCAGAGCTCCAGGTTCAGCTCCTGTGGCAGTGCTTTTGGCTTAGCTCCTCGAAGATAAGACCATGGTAACCGAAACACTGACATATGTAGAGAATGAATATATAAACCAGGTTTACTTGCTATACTTGGAACGGAAGAAAAAAAAAAAAACGTTTGTGTGAGTGTGTGAGTGTGTGTGTGTGTGTGTGTGTGTGTGTGTGTGTGTGTGTGTGTAGGAAATTTAATGGTGAAAGTAGCAGTTTTATTTCTGTCCAGAGGCAGTGCAAAGTCAATGAGCTGTGAAATAATGCGCTTTGTCTCCCCGTCCCTTCCTCGACTCGTTTCTCTTTGGCCCCCTCTTTCCTTTCTGCTTTAATTTTCTCAGTCGTATGTGTGTGTGTGTGTGTGGGTTGTTTGGGTGGGGGGGGGGCTTCTGGTCTTGGCCCAAGTCCCTCTCTCAACCCTTGTTTGGCATGGCTGTAGCACTTCCTCTTAATGGATACATAGTACTTGCCAGTAGCCTGACCCACAAAAGGGAGAGAAAGAAGAGATGAGAGAAAAAAATAACAAGAAAAAGAGTGGTTAGAGGGAGATAAAGAGAGGTAGATCGAGGAGGAGAATAAAGGAGTAAAATGAGCATAGAGCAGGAGAGGTGATGCTGGATAGAAGAACTGATTTTGACAGAAAACTGATGTGAATACAAAAAAGGAAGTTAGCGGAGGACAAAAGAAACTCTGTAAAAAGGACATATACTAAATAGAATGAATCTGTTGTTACAGGCATGTGGATTTTTAATGTTCAATACAGATAGCCCGCTATTCTGCCTCTATTCTAAGCAAGCCCATACACACACACACACACACACACATATATATACTGCACAGTTCATTACGTTTTAAATAGGTCACAGATGTAGATACACATTCATCTAAGTAATGGGATGTTACCTAAAGGTCGTCCATTTTAATTACATTGTAATTCATTCATAATGATTACTGGAAAATAATGAGACTGAGACAAGTATATATAAAAAATGTATTCTAAGTGTAAATTCTGATGCAGAGGTTCTGTTAATATGGGTGAATATTTCACCCTTGGTTTCTAAAGTGTTATTCCTGACTAATTGACTGAGATGAAGGCACTGAGGCAAAAGCAGCCAGGTAAAACCATGGCATAACTCACATCCTGTTTGAGTACTGCACAGTAGTCCCATTGGAGCAGTGCGTGTTGTGTTGTATTGTCCACAGGGAAGGTAAAACTGAAGCCCATTTATAATTTGCAAAAGATGATAATGATGGTGTGAGTGTGTTGATGTACTGAATCACACAGTTGTACCTGGCCAGACTCCCTGCTGACTTAGAGACCCCATCTGCTTCCTCTTTTACTCACTCTAATTCTCTTTGTCTCTCTGTCTCCCCAGCTTTCACTCTCCTCCCCTCACCTCCCTCCCGTCCCCGTCCAGTAAAAAACAGTTTGGTGTTCTCAGCAGAAACGGCAGGGGGGCTTCAAAGTTATGTACACTTTAAACTTCTCGTTGACAGTTCATGAAGCGGTGGAGCCACTGAGACTCGAGTGCTAACAGTTTGCAGACAGAATGATCAAACGTGCTCTATAAAATGTCAACATCACATTTTCTTTTTTTGGGAGATGATTATCCATCACGCCGATGCAAAATAATTCAAGTGCTGGAGTTAAAAAAAAAAGGAAAGAAAATAAGCGGTTTGATTGACACGGTGGCAGTCCAGCAGTCAGTCACCATCAGGACATTTCAAGGTGCGAGGGTGTGTCATCTAAATGGTGACAGCCTTGTGTTTGCACCGTGATGCTTTCTCACCATCGGTGACAGTCCTGTGAACAGACAGAAAGCTGCAAATGACTTTTTCCTTCCTTGTCAACAACTGTCTGAAGTACTCTGCCAGCTTGATGATGCACTCTGCTTGTTCAGATGTGGCCCAGCCTGTGGCCTGTGTGTCGAAGGACTTGCAGACCTGTAGAAAGTCAGCAAGTTGAATTCCATCACTGATATAAGTAAGCCATTGTAGCATGTCATTTAATGTTATTGTAGCTCTTATATTTGATAAAGTAAGAAAACAAAGAATCACCTGACCAACATAGCACATATTTTCACTTAATATATGAAGACTAAATATGAGGCTTAATTACTTCTTGTGAGTAAAGATGGCATTATGTCAATAAAGCAAAGTTCAAGCTTTTCTAGGATCTCCTGCTCTGTTAGGAAAAACTTACTGTAAGACAAACACTGATGAGGAGTTTGAGATTGTTTCCCCCAATTTATTCTGTGTTAGACCAAGTCATTCAAAAGTAAGAACATTTTGAGAGTGAGTTCCAAAAACAACACAGTCAGCTCTCTAGAAAAGTCAATCCAAAAGTTGCCTAAAAACAAATGAGTGAAATGTTTCCATTATGTATATACGAAGCTCAATAAGTGCGTCCATAAGCAACCACCTGTGTTTTTTTCCCCCTTTGGTCAGCAGCTGTGTTCATTTCACATCACCCCACATGCTTTCTCAGCCAGCGCTGCCTAGCAGTTAAACACTAGCGATGTGGAAGGTGTGTATTGATGGTGCGTATTTGAGTTTGCGTTGTCTCGTTCTGTTAAAGTTTATTTTTCCTCATTATTCCCACTGAGGTTTTCACACAGAGTTTATGATGAGATTTCGGCACCCTCAGACTAGGTGCAGACTAAACAGGTCATGCAGGGCACAAATACTATTTTGTCTGGTCTTAAAGTGTCCACTGCATTCTCTTCTTCAGAATTATGTACATATTTTCACCAATGAAGATGAGTTTAAATTGGCGGACGTGTTCAAGCTAAAAAAAAAAACAACCTCAAAGTGTGTGTTTGCCTTTGGTCAGAAACTGGAGTTGGACTGTACACTGGTTAAATAGTCTTCCCTCTGTGTAAGATCACTAAACACACAAAGGGTGACTGCTTAACATGTTATATATTTCAGCAGAACTGTCAAGGTGACTGAGCTGCATGTGAAGGTTTGCATTACAGATTAGGGATTTAACTGGAGGCCCAGCAGTCATGCGTGCTTGTGTGTGCCTGCATTCATGCATACATGTACTCTCACCTTGGGCATACCACTTAGAAAGCATACACTGTATTGAACACCAGAGCCAGGAACCCACCCTGTTTAAGCATTGAAACCAGCTCAATCAAACAAAGCACCATTTCCATTTCAGGTCTCCAGTACACAAATAAGTCCTTTTGTCCTTGGACTGTCAATACTGAAACCCACTACGCTCTCTGTCCATCTCCAAACAACTCCTCTCCCTTCCTTAGCAATTCAATCTGAGCAAATCACTGCATAAAGGCAGGGGAGGTAATGCCAAAATATTTATGTATGTATAGTATATAATATATATATATATATATATATATATATATATATATATATATAGTCACTGATATATATATATATGATATATATATATCAGTGACAATGCTTTATTATGAGTAGGAATTGCTTTAATGCATTTAAAACTGTCAGTCAGCCTGTTTTGTTTCCTCGACCAACCCAACTTTGTTGTTTTTTCTACGCAAGCCAAGAATTTATAGGCTCTCCAACTGCAAGCCTAACAAACAAACATTTAAATTACTTGTAATCTTTGACACATTATTTAGATAATGAACATTTAAGCAGTACCAGTGGGGTCCTACATAATCTAACATGGACACATTTTCTTGTTGGTCATGTTTCCTGTGGGTACTTTGTTTGTCACAGTTTGCTTTTTAACAAAGTGGCAATTGTGTCCCCGTGGTGTCTGTGGCGCGACTGGAAGTGGCAGCAGTCCTCTAAAGGCAGAGCAATTATGTCACTCTTTTTCAGACCCATCTGTTTAGTTGTCATTTACTGACCTAGAAAAGAGGTGGACTCATGTTACAGAGCACATCAGTGAAAGAACACAGAGGTGGGAGAAAACAAAGTGAGAGTTTTCCTGATGTACGACCACTGACCACTGTTGCGAGAGATCAAACCAAACATTAAACCCATAAAACCAATTTTACTTTGTACTGCAAATAAAATCTGCACTCTGCATTCCAATTATTTTAGAAAATTAAGAAAGACACAAAGTTTTTTATTTTTCTTTAAAGTTGAGAAAACTGGATTCCTTTTTTTTTTTTTTTTTTTTGCCTTCATACAACCAACACCATTTTTAGCTACAGCAAATAGGCAAATAGTAACTGATATGAGTGTAAGTGGAGTCACTACTGTGATTCAAACCGAATGATAGCATCCATAGTCTCTTACTCTATGTTTTTCTTTCTTACTATGAGCAGCTGATGACCAAGCACCCGTCCAAGCGTCTGGGCTGTGGCCTTGAGGGAGAGAGGGACATCAGAGAACATGCCTTCTTCAGACGTATCGACTGGGAACGCCTCCAGAACAGGGAGATACAGCCACCTTTCAAGCCCAAAGTGGTAAGTCCCTGTTTAAGGTTTAATTTGCACTTCATGGTTTAAAGTATGTGTGATACCACTTGAAATAACCAAAGTTAAGATGATTAGTAGCTTCTCTCACATGAGTTTATCCTTCATTAAATGAGGCCTCATTTCCCAT